>NW_024582549.1:417232-521373 GCF_018398535.1 Haplochromis burtoni | reverse complement strand
ACACACACACACACACACACACACACACAATAAGGTGTATATATACACACTGTTTAGCAATGTGCTTTATGTCATTATCACCCTGGAAGAGTCCTCTTTTACTAAACTTCTAAAGGCAGTCATATGGTCCGTTCGTATTTTTTGCAATAGGAAATCTCTTATAAACATGATCTATTTTTTGTCTCATGCAGCCACTATATGATCACAGTCTCAGCTCCATCCTTCACTGTGGTGGCCCAGGCCAGATTCATGCCCAGCATGTGGGATTCCTTTCAGCCAAACACATTTATCTTAGTCATATCTAATCAAAGCTGGTGCTCCCAAGATTCTTGTTCTTTATCTGGAATTTTGTGCCAAAGACTGAGCAACTTTTTCCCCCTCTTTTTTTTTTCTTGGACACTTTCCATCGGAGTGGCATTAAGCAATGGTCTTTGCACCATCTGAGCTGCCTCAGTTACTCTGATCTCTATTGATAACCCCTGCGTAGGGCCCAAGCCTTTACCCATCTGTTTTTAAGAGACAGAGTGTACAAGTTGTTCATAAGGTGATTATTTTAAGAGAACACTCCATATGACTCTGATTAGTGGTAGTATGTTTTCTTTTTTACCTCAAAATAACCACGGCCATGGTTCCACTGACTTTTAGTTGATAAATAATCTTCTGTATATTCTTCCCATTCAAGCACAATTTTCAGACAATCACAATACCATCTCCCTTCTTCCAATATTTTCTGTAACCTAACCTGCTTTTATTGCCGGCTGTACATGCAGACTACCAGCAGTGTGAAAAGACATTACTGTTATGTGTGTGTGTGTGTGTGTGTCTGCAGGTCTGCTCTAAACCTGTAGAGGGCACTGAGGGACAGGAGCTGCTGCCTGTTAAATCTTTATAGGGTGTCAGAAGAAATAACTTGAATTGTCTGAGCTCTGCTGGAGGATTTAATAGAATTTGTGCTTCTAATCACAAACAAACATCAAATGATAATGAGCAGGGACAGCAGAGACTAAATAAAGTTTATATATTACAGTTAGGCAAAGATGAAATTAAAAACTGACAAAGGAGGGAAAAAGGCATTCAGTGGCACACCAGAGACAGAAAAAGACAGAAGTCTTTGCACAGATAATGTGCAAGCTTCCATCTGAAAACCTTGCTGCATTATTTATATTAAGATACCTACAATTACTGTGCTGCTACCGCATTTATTATAAAATAAAAAATATACCACAAAATGCAATCTGGCAATGACAACAAACCTACCTTACTGCTGCACCTGTTTTTCCTTTTAGCCATGTGTGCTTTTTATTGATTGCAATTAGGACTTGTCCTTCATGAGAAGGTGTGACTTAAGTAAGGTTTGTTCTGTCAGGTTGTTAAAGCTCCTACAGACTTTGAAGGACATGATGGGATAATAGCATAACTAATTCTTAGAATACAACAAAAGAATGCTACGATGTTCAGAGCAACAAGGCACAAGGACAAGATTTAACATATCCATCTTCAGATGCTTTTACACAATTCCTTTGACTATTATGCATCACATTTTTTTTACTTTGTTTATCTTTTTTCAGCACAGAAACCTTCAGCAGTCTGTTAGTGTGTTTTGCAGATTTTTTTTCTTTCTTGCTCAAACTCGGTCAGGGTTACCCTCCCCAGTCGGCAAAGGCAGGCTGCAGAAAATAAAACCAACAGCATCAAACTGCTAAACCACTAGTCAAACTTCAAAATGCTGTTTATTATGAATGTCAAAGCCCTTAAAATACCAAAGAACCTTGTCTGTAGCTACATTAGTGAGTGAACAGACTGATTTGAAGGCATATTACCTAGTCAAATTGACATATCTTTTTAGTTTAATGATTACTGTGAGGGATATTCATTCCCTATAGTTCAAGAACTTGTCTGGAATTAGTCTGGTGTATGATATGTAGATGTGACAGGAACCTGATCAAACAGCAGTTTGGGTTTTAGAGGTGCATTTAACATCTTTTTTATGTCTGATCCTGGTGCAAAACATCTGGTGATAAGTTGGAAGTACATTAAACAACTGCAGTTATAAACAGCACTTCGGTTAGATGTAGGAATGGTTCTTGTAGAGAACTGGTTCCCAGTAACAATTCTTTGGAATTGTTAGTCTGCTTGCCTATCGATCCTGCTCATCGGTTCCACTTGCTCCTGCGCTACAATGAGCTGAGCAGCTCTTAAAGCTGCTATGATCATTGACTTTATATATGGAGCAAATGGCAGTGTTGAATATCTGTGAGGGGATCACTCCTATTGAGAAAAAGAAGATGATTATCAACCAGCTTTGCACTCTCTCAACTCTCTCAGTTTAAGTTGGGAAATTAATTATAATATTAGTCTTGAATGACTCCCAGTATTATTGCTGCTAACAATAAGGATTCTCTGCTACATTTAGCTGTTAAGATTAACACCTCCTTCATCCATGCTGCAGCCCCGTTCAGTGCAGACTGCAGTAACTGGTAGCAGAAAATGTAATGCACCACAGTCAGAACCTTTAAGCTTTGCCAAGGACATATGCAGAACACTGCTATAAACTATGCATACTGTATATTAAGCCGGGATTGGAAAAATCGCAGTGGATATTACAGTCCGTTTCACAGCACCCCAAGGTTCAAAGAGATATGGACGGCAGGTCTGTATCAGTTACAGCACGGGTATATCAGACTTTATACAGGTACAATATTATAAACTGGGTACACATGAGCTGTGCAGCACAGTATTACTATGAACACCTGGAAGTTCAAAGCAATGATTTCATAAAGGTACTCTGTGAGAGCTGAACCTCTGGTGTATGACCTAGAACAGGGGTGTCAAACTCAAATACACAGTGGGCCAAAATTCAAAACTGGAACAAAGTCGCGGGCTAACATTAATATTTATTGAAAAAAAAAAATCTTCCTCCAGATATAAGAATGAATCTTTTCTTATGGACTCAAACACATTTTGCTGAAAAACTGAATATGGAACAAGCAAAGCTTAATACTAAACAATATATATATTAGCTGTATAATACCAGTAGGCCAGCTCTAATAGTAATTTGGCATGGCTTCGCGGGCCAAATGTTATTAGGCTGCGGGCCAAATATGGCCCGCGGGCCAGAGTTTGACACCTATGACCTAGAACATTCAGAACCAGAGATACAATCAAAGATCAAAGGAGAGAATATTTGAGGGAGCACTTAAGTGTGAAAAACAGTGAGGTCCTGACACTGAAAATGGAACGCATTAAATATTTAAAATCATACTCGTTACAGTGCTCCTCTCCGCAGCACAGCACTTGTAAAAATATGAGTGAAACTTACTGAAAGCAGTCTCTCTGAGCGGAGACGTTCTTCAGGTACTGCTTCAGAGCCTCACAGAACTCACCAAGCTGCTTCTGGGAAACCACCATCTCCTGACGAATCAGCAGCAAAGACTGAAGGAAGAGCAACAGAGACGGCAGTGTCAGTTTTAATTTAACAGCTTACTGTTCTGTTTGTTGTCTGTCTGTTTCTTTATAGTGAAGCTGTATTAATATTTGTACTGTCTCTTTAAAAAGAACATGAAAGCACAGCTTAGGCTTACAAAGTTGCATCTGAACAAACCACAAGACTTCTGGAACAATGTTTTTTGGACAGACAAGACTAAAGTGGAGAGGTGTGGCCTAAAGAACAGCAGCAAATTTGGCAAAACACAAACACAGCATCTCAGTACAAACATTTCATGCCAACTGTTAGCACGGTGGTGGATCGGTGATGGTTTGGATTGCAGTCACGGAGTCGACCATGAACTCCTGTATACCACAGAATCCTAGAGTCAAATGTGAGGCTGCCTGTCGGCCAACTAAAGCTTGGCCAAAACTGGGCCGTGCAAGAGGGCAATAACACCAAGCATAGCAGCAACGTTACAATAGAATGGCTGAAAAAGAAAATAATCAAGATGCTACAATGGCCCAGTCAAAGTTCTGATCTGAACCTGATTGAAATGCCTCAGTGGGACCTTGAGAGAGCCTGCAAATAGGGCTGGGCAAAACGATTATTTTCTTAATCGATGAATCTAGCGATTGATTTTTCGATGCATCGATGAATCTAACGATTAATTTTTCAATCCAATTATATTTTGATTTGATTCGATTACTGATTATTTCCCCATTATTTGACTTGTATAGACGGTTTGTCCGTTGCAGAAGCTGCTCCTGGATGCGTTTGAGGTCCTGGTGCATAGCTGTCATGCTTTTATGATAGGCCATTTCCACCTTACAAAGCTGGCAAACGACTGAGTCACTTCCTTTTCTGTTAAAATATCCCCATACTGTAGAACTGCGTATTCTAGTGATGGGTCGGTCGCGAACGAAATGGCTCGGGTCTTTGACGTGAACGACACGAGCCGGCTCCTTATCGCGGGCTGTGGGGTTTTTTTCTTTCTCTCACCGTCTCGCACTTTTTTTCCGCTTCCCTCAGCATGCGAGCCTTGTGCTTTACGCTGGGAAGAGGGGGGAGGGGCGGTAGTTACACTCAGTAGCACAGGAACAGAGCGGGAGGGAAAGACAGAGAAAGAGCCAGGGACAACAACGTCACATTAAAAAGGTATAGTAATCATCCACAACTATTTTCAGTTGCAGATGATAAAGGATTCAGAAAGTTTATTCATGCAGGTCCTTATGACAGAGAATATGCAGCTTCTTTTTGTTTTCATATTATAATTCATATTTAATTGTGTTGTGGTTTGCAGTGTTTTGTGTTGTTTCACTTTAAATTTGTAAAAGGAAAAAGCTGAAAATTTAAATAGTTAAAAGTTGAAATGTGAATAGTTGATTTTTGTATTATATGATTTATTTATTACATTTTATGTGGAGTAAATAAAAGTATATTTAAGGTGGCCCCTACAGACGAAGCACGTTTGTGTATAAATACACAAACAATACACATATGCTTTCATGCTTTCAATTGTGTAATTTAGGTGATCTTGGTAGCTCTGTTTTGGAAGTTCAGTTCATGCTAGAAATCTGTTTTGGAGTTTGTACGTGTTTTGTCTCTAGGGGCCACCGCATATATTTATATATAAACATATATAAATAAAACCACTTTTTTACATTAGTAATTCCTTTTGTACATAATTTTATATTATTGTTAATAACAAATTAATTAAAGCAACAAAACAACCTGAAGAGCCGGTTCGGAGCCGAATCACTCTTTTTAGTGAGCTGAGCCGAAAGATCCGGTTCTCTAAAAAGAGCCGGAAATCCCATCACTAGTGTATTCGGGTACAGTGATTTAAGTCAACTGCGGCTGCCTCGCTCATGTTGCTACTACTCACTGCCACCATGTCTGTTTTGAAAGTGACGACGCATCGATGCACATTTTTTACGTTGACATATTTTACGTGTCGACGTAATCGATTATGTTGACGCGTCGTCCCAGCTCCACCTGCAAACCTCAATGAACTGAAGCAATGTTGTAAAAAAACTACAGGCAACTATGGCAATCTGCTAGCAAATAAAGCAATCACTACAAGATTCGTATTGCAGCACTTTCTTTGGAACTAATTTCACCCAGTGAAAAATGTGGTTTTTCATTTCATCTTTCATAAGGGGAGCAAAGTTGTTAAATTATGTGTGGGGCTGGGACAGATGTAGCTGACAACCGTGTGAAAGGCCTCGCGTCTGCTAAAAAAACACTAAAGAAAAAACAACATGGCTGCAGTCAGAATGCTAACACTCAGGTATTAAAATGACCAGAAATCAATGGATGATGTCACAGTGAGAATCATCCTTTATACACAGTTTTTGAGATTTTTCTTTGCCTGCACCAACATGTCAGCGGGCTATGTGGTAGTTAGTTTTAACAGGCATTTTCTTGACATAGATATTTGTGACCGTGCTATAGATGCTAGTTTTAGACAAGCTAATTTCATGTGATTAGGATAGCAGCTGTAGTTACCAGGAGATTTATAAGACACATCTAATTTTTTATTCATCACTTGTTAAATTATTATCCATTTACTAGAGCTACGAGCAATTTCTCTGATACTAAATTGAAATGTGAGGGAATGATGCAGTGCCTTTCTAAAGTCCCTGCGTCTCCTGCGGCTAAAAGCATAGACGTTCATAATTTCACACAGCCTACAGAAATTTTGTGATGGGGGGACTTCCTGGGGACTCTGGGAAATGATGAACAATTAGAGGCTGAATGATTATTAGCCGTTATTGGTATGAATCCCATTTCTAACAAGAACCAAAGAACTGTGTCTTCTTTTGTTTTAATCAGATGAGATTAGCTGCAGATGTCTTCAGCTTTTTAATATGCCAGCATTACTGTAGCTCACTACAGTAAAATTAAAAATTAATCCACTGTGACCTAGATAATTCCAGAAGTGTCTCACTGACACAATATGCCTTCACATGCTCGCATATATGCAAATGCGCACACTTGCGCCCCCCTTGCGCATCATCTGTCACACCTCTACATCTCTCACTAACACACTGATGATCTTATTTCAATATTATTTAAGGTATAACAATTATGTAATATTTGAAGAGTAAGGAAAAGTCCCATAATAAACTGCACCAAGATTTATTTCCTGTTATAAATCTTTAATTAGATTAATCTTGAGTCGAATGTGCACATTTCAAGTTATTACATGGAAATAATACAATTAAAGAAAATAAGGTTAACACTTCAAAAGTATCCAGAAACAACAGTGCTATAAAATAGGCCAAAACCTTTAAGGAATCAATAAAAAGAGCTAATGAAAAACATTACAAATTAAAATGTAGCATTGACAAATGAGAGACAAGTGTTTGCTCTGCAGTGTTGGACAGTTAAACCTTGAGCTTGAAAAGGAAGCCTTTTAACAGGGTCTAGATGTCCGATCTGAGAAGTCTAATACAAGACTGACGAAAGAGCTGAAATGTATAATGGAGCTAACCTTCAGAGGGGTTAAGTGATCAATAAAATAAAAACACTGAATTCTGTATGAAATCAAATCTGCCCAATTTGATGCAACAGAGAAGAAACAGGTTTGACATGGCAAACATGTAACAGGCAAAACATCCCATCAGCTGTTTCTGCAGTTATGTCTGCCCACGTGACGACACAGAATCAGACCTCATCGTCAGCCTGCTATAGAAAACCACGTTTTAAACACGTTTTTAACTGTTAACTATTAATTTTAGAAAGTTTGGCATTTTTGTTTTCATTTTAGTTTAAAGTCACGGTATGCTGCTTTTCTTCATTTAGATCAAGAAAGCAATGAAAGCGTACAATACCAACTTCTCAAATGTATTTATTTACAAAAGCTAGGATTTTAGGAAAGCTCAGTAATGTCAGCATAACATTGAGCCTTGTGGGACTCCACATGAAGAACCAAGTTAAACACTTTGACATCTCTTCCAACACACAAAACAGAAATAGATTCAAGATGCAGGTGACATCATTCTCTTCGGACTATTTTATTTTTATGCTTAGACCACTTTTACCTCACCTAACCTTTTTCTTCCAGCAAACAGCAGAACACCTGCAATTCTTTTATCAAGCATGCAATCTAGTCCTTCTGTCTGTGCTCCTTTTCTATTGTCCTCATTCTGGGTGCTTGAGAATGCAAATGTGATCCCATTCTACAATATTTCAGAAGGCTTTCAGCCCTTTACCCTGAAACAAGACATCCTAATTGTTTTATGGACGTGTTGCTGCTGTTAACAGGATATTAAATATCTGATCGATCAACTGATTAGCAACTGGAAATAACTTGCTATCCAAACATCTTAATAAGAGAGCTCTCCATTTAGCAGATATTAGCCACAGCTCTTGCAGCTTGTACTAGTGGAGGCTCTCATTTCATTCATCTCATCTGCATTTGTGCGTTAGTGTGCATCTGCTGATTGTTTTATTGGCATGTTATCACTTTACAACGCAGTTTATCTTCTGCAATTAGCTTAAATTGCAATCAAGAGGCAGTGTCAGTGCTGCAACACTGAGGTGCATGAATGAAAACCTGGATGTTGCTCAGTAAAGACGTGTTGTACTTACGTGATTTACAAGGCAATGATTGCATGGGCACGGCAGATTGAGAACCCACAGCAGTGATAAAACTTGACAGAATTATAAAGCCTACTACAGCCCGGCTAAAAACATCAACACACACACAAACACGCACAGACGTCCTACCAACTCAATTAGAAACACTACATTGCCCAGCAGCTTCTGTTAATCTAATCACTACCACTCCATTAACCATCCAGCTTCCCTGACCGAATCACTATGATTACATCTGCTCCCTGCTGACTCTGTGGCCCTGCAGAGGTGATAAATCAGGAGACCCTAACTCTGCAGCTCTGTTTTCTCTGTCGCGCTAACCTCTGTGGTAACGGTCAGTATCAAAGCTGTATCCATGTCAGTAAGAGCGCAGGTGAACCTAAGACTCAGACCAGTTTGCTGAAAAACAAGATATAGGTTTAAAAAAAGACTGCAAAGTGATTATACAGTAATAATCTAAGAAAAACCTGAATAATCCTTATAATCCTAATAATGCCTTCTCATTTCTCCAAACTGGATATAATGGAATTAGGTTAATCATCCACACATCAGATTAGACCTAATCAGTTTTATTTAGAAAATTCACAAAACAATATATGCTTTATGTGGTACATTTCTTTTTTGGCTTCATGTTTATGAGCTTTTATCTTTAGATTGATAAAGCAAACTTAAGGACAATGTTGCTAATCAGTCTGCTCAAGTCCATCATAAATCTTCTGTGTTTTGAGTCTGTACAGCTTACAGAAAGTGGAAATATCCATCACTGCTACTGTCATAATTATTGATATACTGAGCGTTCATGACTACTTAGCGTGTTTGATTGTTTACAGGAGCCTGACTGACAGAAAGCCCTTCCCTGTGAACATGCACATGTTGGAAATGACAAACCATTTGAAATTAATTGTAACTATTTGTAACTGTCTAGAGCTTCAGGCTGTACCTCCCAGTCTGTCTCAGATGGATGGATCTGTAGTCGTCATGAAAATGCACGTGAATGTGTGCAAACATGTCGCATCAGCAAAATCATCTACAGTAAAATGAAACTATAGACAGTGAAATCCAATCCTGCAGTGTTTGTGAGTGTGTGTGTGTGCTTACAGGACACTCTTTACTCTATGAGTCTGCTTGATTGGACAAGTGGCTGACTACCACAGTGTCATAAAGACATGTGGAGCCTAGTTCACAGGCTTGTAAAAATGTTATTGATTTCTGTATTTTCCTGTTCCTGTCTCCAGCTCTGCAGCGACTCAAAAGCCCACTGAGTGCTCGTGGTTAAATGTCAGACAACAACAGCTCCGTATCAGAAATGTTTCCAGAATTTTAGGCACAGCTGGGAAGCAAGGACCTTTCGGGCATGGGGTGGGGCATTTAAAATGAGAAGATTCAAACCATACCACTTTTAAAATGGTTTGAAAATTCAGAAATGCTTCCCCAGTCCAAATTTGTCAAACACACCAATTTATTCGTTTCCCACAGTGCAAACAGTGAAAGCTTGGAAACATTTTAAGACCAGAGTTTGTGCAGATGGAGCTGTCTGTGTCTATATTTGGACCCTTCCTTTATGTTTTACAGTGTTTCCATGTCTTCACAGAGCTGTGTACCAGAAAAACTTGACAATGAGAATGTCTAAGAGAGACAATCCAGAACCAAACTCTAATTCCATAGAAAACTGGGTCATCTCTGTGTCTTTGCTTACAACTACTCCAGCAATCCAGAGCATTTAAATGGTCCAATAGTAACATGGGAAACCGAATCCACTTTATATTATCATTTACACGAGTTCCTTGTTATATGCACATTTTAAAATCCAGATAAACTGAGAGTGTAATTTCTGAAAAGCGTCCCGTGGTGCTTTTTCCTTGCATGCATGACAGGTTTTAGAGAACGAAATGTTCTGCAACAGCTGAACATATTGCAGCTTAATCAGACAACTCACATTTGTGGCTGACGTATTACAGCAGGATAATATACTCAGAGTTTATGTTGCAAAATGGTCATTCCCTCTAAAGATGCTCTAAAATTGGGGACTGATGGGTGAACATCTTTCTGAAGTTTATAGATGGATGCTGGGGTGGTGGAGGGGTTGAAACAGCAGGGAGCTTTACATGGCAGCAGCAACACTGACATATCAGGGGGAAATTTGGCGCTTGAAAAGATTTCCATATTGGGAGGGTGGGTTTGGTAAATGACATGGCGAGCGTTATGCATGGCAGTATGTCTGAACCTGCTCACAGGCTCTGCTTCTTTAAAACATCAAAAGTAAATTCTTCAGTTTTTCATCATTAAATAATAATTTCCAAGCACCTACATTTTTTCATCAAGTGTTTATGATGGAAGAAACTACAAAAAGACTCACTGGGGTTTTGGAGGAGAAAAAAGAACAAACTTCCAAGCTGCCGCTTTCATTTTGCTTTAATGTGGATGATTGTTGATGAATGCCAAACTGTGTGACACCACCTATTTGTCTGCGTTGGGCTCTGAGTAACCGTTTTCTCAATTGATTGTAATTTTGCTCTGCAATTATCAGCAAAACAGAGTACTACACTGTAGTAAACACATAGTATATTGGCAAATGTATGTCAAACCAAAAGCATTTCTCTTTCTGTCTCCCTCTTCACGTCTCTATGTAAATTCCCAGTGAGTTTTTAAACCACCAACTCTGTAAAATATGCAGAAATCATCACCTTCTATGAAGGACACACTATGTAGATACTGTGCTATATGTGTTAAGCCTGTGGGCGCTAATGTGTGTGCGTGTGTGTGGAATATGCTCTAATGTGGATTATTATGTACTGGGTGTGAAAATGGGAGGACTAGAGGGATGTGTGGAGGATCAGTCTAGTGTTACCATGGGAACTGGGAAATACCCATTACCCATATAGGTCTTCTATATAGGTATCATTTGATTGTTGGGGTTTTCTCTTAGTCCTATTTCCATTTTATTTATGATCCTGTTTGTTATCACCAGTTCTTCTCTCCTGTTATTTCTCTTTGTTTCTCCTGCCATCCATCAGCCCTGTTTTGAGTTCAAGGAAACCCTCACTGATTGATCCCTCATTGATTATAAGAAGAAGAAGGAGGAGGTAACAAGCCACTCATTAGTTTAGAAATAAACAGCATTGCTTGTAGCTGCAATTACAAATACATGACTAAAGTATTACTTGCACTCACCTGCTGACTGCAACAGCAAGAGAAAAAGAATAAATACATAAGAACAAGAGCAGCCCTTCACTTAAAGCAGTGATTGGCAGCCTTTTGGAATATCTGGAGAACTAAAGATCAAAGTAGTTGTTATGTAAGAGTAAATTACTATAATTTTCGATTTCACTTGATTGCACACTTGATTGAACAATTTAAATGACATAGGACGTGACTATTTCATGGTGAATAGGTTGACCGCTTGAGGGCAGAGTACGTTTGACAACAGTGACAGATTGTGGGCTTACAAAATTGTTATGTCTAACATATTATTGTGCAAACATATTATTACAGAATCAGATGTGCATGCAAGCTTTCTTTTTTGTGTCCATCAGATATTTGGTCATGTATAGGTAGTTAAAAAACCACAAAAAAAGTGTTTGCTCAAAATTGTGGTAAGTAGAACACATATTATGGGTTGTATAGTTTTCACATGACGGAACAAGAGTAACACCAAGAAATATCTGTATGTGTGTGTGTGTGTCCCTGTCCTTTCTTTTCATCTGACCTGCTTCGAAACTTTGAAAATGTGTTGTTGGGGACCCCAGAAAGTAAGTGCAGCGTACAGCTTGGAGTGTTTTGGATCAATGGTTTGTAAATTGTGGCTAAAGGTTTCAAGCCAGGTATCTTGGTGATGACGTGTATATAAATGCTGGCTATGGATAGTTTAACTTTCCATGAACATCTACATTTCTATTTCCCTAAAATCTCCATAATAGTTAGGGGAGCTTCCAAGTTTTACTTTTGACATGATACAATTTTATTTAAATGATTACCAATTGATATAAAGATAAAAGAGATTTATGAGTGCATCTTTAAGAAATGATAACCATATGATTGCCTGTTAAAGTTTCCCTCAGTCCTCAGTCACAGTGAAGGGAAAAAGAAGAAGAAGAAAAAAAAATGGAATTTCTAAGTTTAACAGATTACATTTTCTGATGAATGAAATCTGGAACTGGACCAGGCTTTAGCATTTCAAAAACAAAACCAATTAATCAGATTGCGGCTGTAGTGTGCAGCTCCTAGATGTATTAAAATTCCATCTCTGAGACTATTTTAAATGGATCAGCCTGCCAAAATTAGGATGAGTGGCTGCACTGAACAGTTTGAGGTTTCATAATGCACTAATGCACTGCGGAAATCACTTTGGAAACAGTATTACAGTTATACTGCAATTAACAACTTGAATTACATACGTGCACAAATGGCTTGGATGTAAGTATTGTCTTTAATATCATTTAAAATCATTTTTACATTTGTAGCATTTTCAGTTTTGACACTGAAACACTGTCTGTTGGCTATGGTGAATCCCTGTGTTACTATCAAGTTCCAGTCACTATAAAGAAGCTGTAACTGAAGCAGCAGCTGTACCTGCTTGCCTAACACCTGAAGTATTTCAAAGGACAGATTCATTTTTAATGCTGCCACCTTCGCTCATTCATTAATTTTACGCATCTCCCAGTGACAAACAAAGCCCAAGCACTTCTCCTCTGAAATTACCTGTGTGTCTCCCTTGCCTGTCGCACATACCTTTCATGGGAGCTCTTCCTATTTGTACATTAATTCAGACGAGGTATCTAACTTCAGAGGGGCGTTTCTTCTTTCTTCCTTTCAGGATAACTAACTTTGTATCCTTTCAGATTGCATTACCTTGATTGCTCATATGCAAAGCTCAGTGGGCTGTTGCACAAATTGTAATGACCTTCAGGTAGCAATGATCATGTGGAATAAGAACTAGGGAATTTTTGCTTTTGAAATATCAACCAGAACCTCTCTAGCCCTGGAGGACTTTCTTTCTTCTCAGCTTATGAATTCCTTTGAGCACCTCTAATTTCATTCTGCTTCATGCTTTTCCATCCATCTTCCAAATTATTCCTTTTATCAATGTTTACATCTGTTGGTGAGGGTTGCATTTTAGTGGGGCTTCCCTGCATACATCTCAAAGCACGTTTATAAGCAACTCATTTACAAAAATACTATCCCCACCCCCCCTCGGTTCAGGTTTGACTGGGCCGGTTAGATAAGATGTGATATGGATTTAAAAAAAGGAAAACAATACCCAAACCAAGAGTGGAAATACTATGGAGTAAAACTCATAGTCATAGTCTGTCTCCTTTTTCAATAAAGTCAAATCACGCATTGTGTGAAAGTTGAGAAGCACATCAAAAAATTGATAAGCATCTTCCAAAACTTTATTCCAAAAAGACATTAGCTCATAAAATGTCTAGTTGTGTTTATGAAATCTTAGACCTTTACATTTACAAATCCCTCATATTAAACCCAGATAATAAAAAATTCATCAGGTTATTTTGAAAGTGCGTGACTTTATGGATGACACTTCTCAGCCTGGAAGAATGAACAAAACAGCCATTGCCAAAAGGCTAACACAGGCATAGGTACTGGGCTCCCTCTGAATTGTTCTCTTTTGTTTCATACCCCGTTGTCTTTATGGTTCACCAGTGCATAATAATTATACGAGGTACTGCACCTGATTTAGATTTGAACAGTCTGCCTTTCGAGTTGAGTTTCTCCATGAGTTTTAATGTTGCTGCGATATTTAGGTCACTCCATGGAACTCATACTATGGCCATTTACATTTGTGCATTTCGAATGCGTGATTGATCTCCTCCACTGTGTCTTCAACTTTAATTTCATTTTTGGGAAAAATAAGAAGTCACAGGAAGACAAATCTTCCAAGTGATGAGCAGAGACTGTGTTATTGTGGCCAATAAAACCCTGCGTTTTCCTTGTCCTGCAGCCAGCCATAGGCTGTACAGTATATAAAAGAAAGACCAAGTCACAGTCATGTCACCCACTCATTTCTGGTTGTATTTTGAAGCCTCTGGTGTTTCATTTTGGCTGTTGCCACATTGTTTGTTTTTGTTTGTATTTTCTGAGCTAGAAGTTACCATATGGGGATCAGGTAATGCTAACAAGCCTTATTAATAATCTGTATTCATAAACTGTATGGGTGCATTGCACAGACATACCTACCCCCCACAAAGCAAGCAGCTCTGGCCCGGATCTGGTGTGAAGCCGGCACTGCTGGCCGACTTCTGGCATGGTAAGTGGTATGTCATCCAGATATGGGCCAGGCCTGGCATAGATGGCACTGTTTATGTGATGGCATGCCACATCTGGCCCGATTGTGGTTTGGTTTATGTGGCCCAGGCCCATAGAAAACAGGTCAGGCCCGGATCCGGCATCAAGCTGGCACTTGTGACTAACTGGTGTGGGCCAGGTCTGGCAATGATGGCGCTATTTATGTTCCTATTTTCCTATTTTAGTTAGAAGACCCAAATGCCATGTTCCAATACTATATTGCTATGATAGCCAACGTTTCAAATGGAGGTGTGATAGGTTTGTGAGTGTACACTTTATCGAAAACCGAGTGAGGGTTTACTCATGTCTACCACTGGGTGGTTGTAGCTCAGGAGATCGAGCAGGTCACCTACTGATCAGAAGGTTAGTGGTTCGATCCCTGGCTCCTCCAGTCTACATGTCAAGAGTGTGACTGTGTATGAATGTAGTTAGGAAGCACTCAGTTTAGAGAAAGTGTGTGATTGGGTGAATGTGGCATGCTGTATATAGCACTTTGAGCAATCTGGGAGAGTAGAAAAGTGCTATGTAAGAATCAGTCCATTCACTGTTTGAACAGAGTTTTGTCATGTTACTTTTGCACTGTTATGTTCTGGCACATGTTGTTATCACATGGCTTGATTAATGTACACATCAGGCTCACATCTGGGGCCAGAGCTGAAACTGTTCTGGGCCAGCACAGGGCCAGCAGTGCAGTGTGTCTGCAACTGGCCTTGTGCTGGCCCATGTGTGGGCCACTTCTGGCAAACCAGATCTGGGCCACCAAAGAGCCGTCATTCTTTGCCGTATGTGGGCCATGTGTAAGCACATTGTGTGGGCCAGATCCGGGCCATACCAATTTTGCTACGTGGGCCACTAATTAATAGAGATGATGGTAAGATACTCTTGTAACAGAGTTAAATTCTGCAATTTTACTCACTAATAATGAGTCACAAGACTCTTCAATAGTATTCACAACACAGCAAGTCATATTTCTCAGATAATTCCTTCAACAATGCTCCATAAGGCACCAACACCACAAACAAATGGGCAATGATTAGAAGAAGTAAGGCCTAGGAAAAAAAACCCACCTACCAAACAGTTGTTACAAACAGTGATACCAATGCTGTTATGTCGAGCACTTTGGAGTTTATAGGAACTGATCTGCTCTTGGAGCCAGCCTCATGTAGCTTGTGACATTAAAGTTTAAGTCTTGTAGAGTCTAAAACCATGGAATCAATTCAAATTACACACTGAATGCTGGATGGATAGCACTCTCCTGACTGCACGTTTCACATCACAAAAAAGCAACGGTTTGGTTTGATGACAACAAACTCTTGATCAGCAGCGTTGATCACTGGAGCACTAAGCGAGCAATCTAAAATTAGCACATGAATTTTGTCCAGGGGTGCACGGGAAGATGACCTTGAAGGTTACAATATTTTCACTGGTCCAGTCTTAGAATATTACAATCACACCTGGAATTGAATACAACAAAAATATGGTTGTACCTTACTGCTGGTTGTTGTTTTCCATTGTTTTGATCCTGAGATTTTGCCTGCTTTTCTGGGAATTACTCTCTCTCGCTCTCCCTTGTTATCTCTCCTTTTTTAAAAACATTAATTCTACCTGACCTGCTGTTGCTTTTATCACATTTGTCTTTGTTTTTTGGGCAATTTGCAATGTACCGTTGTGCTATTTCTCAGAGTACTCCATCTTGATGCTGGCTAGTAATTAAATACGGATCATAAAGTGCGTTATTAGCACAGGGGGGAGAAAAAACACAGTATGGCTACATTTGGATAACAGTGGGGCTTTTTGGTACAGTTAAGGCAGGATAAAAGCCTGCACCAAATCAGTCAAAGTCAGTTAATAGTGAAGGGAAGTAATAAAGGCAAAGCTAAAAAAAATATGGAGGTGGAGGAGAGGATGAGTCTAGATATCTCTACCTCTTTCTCTTTCGTGCGCAGGCACGCACGCACGCACACACACACACACACACACACACACACACACGGGAACAGATACAGTGAACAAGCTGTCAGGTTCCTGGCTAATGGGACTAAATTGTGTCGCAGCATAGACGAGAACAAACAGAAAGTGAGAGGTAGAGAGAGAAAGAGGCAGTGGGGGTTGTGGCTGATTAAAGCACGGTGGAGCAGTTATTGAATTTACAGAGAAATTCTCCAGTGCCATGAACACAAACAGCTACCAAGGGGATTGGTGCCATTCAGGGAACAAGTGCCACCATTCATATATCACGAGTGCAGACG
Organism: Haplochromis burtoni; assembly: GCF_018398535.1. Lineage (NCBI taxonomy): Eukaryota > Metazoa > Chordata > Actinopteri > Cichliformes > Cichlidae > Haplochromis > Haplochromis burtoni. Next base: position 504,795 of record NW_024582549.1, on the reverse strand, counting down.
CTGAAAAGATTCCAGTCTCATAGATTCAGATCTCACATGTGTCAGACATGATTGTAATATACCACCGTCCTGTCATCAAGTCTAATTTTGCCGTGTAAAAAGGAACATTTGCACAAACTTCCTTTACAAACTCTGACATAGTTGCTAGCATTTTAACTTTGGTTATCGGACATCTTTATGACCACAAACAAGTTGGACTCAACAGGAAAAGAAATAGCTCTTTGTACCTTTAAAGGGAAACACTGGTGCTACATTTTTCTTCTTGTCAGTAATCCGGACGGCTCGTGGCTCCAAGCCTGACACACTCAGACGTTCACTTTTTAAAAAGGACTCTCAGAAAAACAAGTTCAGTCACAAAAAGCTGAACAATAGTTTTTATTTATTATTATTATTTCTTCCAATTCTTGAACCTGTGGAAAATTTTCTGCATTCTGTATTTTCTGTATTCATTTGTAGTAAAGCATCAGTCCAAAGTGTCCAAAGTGTACTATTGTACATTTTCTTTCTAAACTTCCATGTCACCTTGAAAAATCTCCAATGGTGCATTGAGCAGGCAAACCACTGGGCTTCAAAACACCTGGTACCCTGAAATCTATATGACCTCCAGACTCTATAAAAAAATCTATGAATTCTCTTAGTGTGCCTAATATAATTTATACCCTGGATATTTTCTGAAAGAAATTTTGCTAGTCAGGGCAATTGAAGCAGCAAGAAGGATCTCACTTGGAGCTGGACATAATGGTCAAAGCTAACTGATCCATCATGTGCTGCTTCATGAAAGGAAAGCAGTGGTAACCTCCATGAAGCAGTGAGGCTGGGGGTTGTGAATGAAGAAAATACATGCTAGGAGCCCTCTTCACACTCCTTTAGCACTTTAGTTGTGCAACACTTCTGAATCAACTGCTTCAATGGAGCACAGCTGCAGGCCTGAGAAAGCCATATGTAAGACTTTCAAGTTCATCTAATGCTACACAGAACTGCAATTAAGATTAGTGTAACACCCTAAATAGACACAAATGCATATAAAGCAGCAGTCTCTCTCCAAGCATGACTTAAGATGTTATGAAAGCTAACAGGACAAAAATGCATTTAGAGAAATAATTTGATATTCTGGGAAATGTGCTTATCCTTGCAAAAGCAGTGTCATGCCTGCAAACTCATTGTAAAGCTACAGCCAGCAGTGTATAGATGGTTTAGCTTTCTGTACAACAGGAGCAGTTGCATTGCTTGTTAATATTATACCCAAACAAAATTTAAAAATAAATTTTTGTTTTAGATGAACTTGCAAACTGTGTGTAATGACATAATTGAGACACGCGGTGCTGGCAGGTTAATCCTTATTCCCACATGAGGTTAATCAAAAGACATAAAACATGGAACTGTCAGAACATGCATCTGTCCAAAGGTCTGCTAATACACCACCTCCAAAGATTGCTTATTAATTTGTTAAATCAATGAGTTTGAGTCAGGAGTATGTGTTTCTTAGAGTACAAGAAAGGAGGCATCTCATCTACCCACTGCCCAGTTATCCTGTACTCACAGTGCACTTAACAAACCAGGCCTGAGTACACTTCTCAGACCTAAGTCCTGTCTCTCTTTGCACCCACACACACGCTTCTGAAAAAAGTTTTAGTTTTTTGTCTTGTAAGTCACAGTGATGTTCATGACATTATGCATTTTGTGGCTTAATGAGGGCATTTTCTGGAAGTAATGCTGTCTTCTCACAAAAGTTACAGATTTTTTTTTAACAACCTAGCACCGCAGTTTTGATGGAGGCAGTTTTTTCATTTTGAGGAAGCATTGGCGCTACAGGTGTGTGCAAGGTTAGCAATCAGAGTACTGTATGCTATACCCGAGACCAACTAAATGCTTAACTGCTGAATGCTCACCCATCCTTTGGCCCTTTATGCAGCTACTAGTTAAATCAACTAGACTTTGGGGGCCAAACACTTGGAAACACCAGTGTTTCTAGTGCTTTCAGTGTCCTGCATTAGGTCACACTAATAGACCCTGTATGGTCATGCATTCCATTAAGTATATTTTGTCTTAAGTTTGTTTTCCGTTTGCCAAAACTAATAATATATCCACCATATGGACAGAAGTACAGTTTTGGAATTCAGGTGATTTTAGTCCCATTGGCACAAGTGTATTAAATCAAGCGCTTAGATATTTAGTTTGGCTTTACAAACAATGGTGAAAAAGTGAGTTGTTCTAAAGAGCTACCTAAGTTACAGTTAACGTTCTCTACTGGCATTCTCTACTGGTCAAACCTCCACTAGCATTAACATCAGCACAAAAACCGTGTGCCAGGATCTTCATGGCGTGGGTTTCAGTTGCTGACAAGGTCCTGTAAGTTATATTGTTTGCTTACTATGGAGGTCACTTGTTAACCAAGCCAGTTCGCTAGTGTTAGCATTAGCTGATAACCTCCACCCTCTCACACACGTATGGTCACATCTAGTTTTAAAAGACTAAGATGGCAAAGACAAAAATAACAGACTCTAGATTTCAAGACATGAATCCAAAAACTAATGTGTGAAATCAAGAGTAGCTTTCAGAAAGTAACGCATAAAACACAAGAGCTCAATTTGTCAACTTCATGCAACTCTCAGCAGGAAAACCATAAAATGTCAAACTACACCTGTATAAGTTAATAATCTGCTCATTTTGATATGTGGGTTCAAATGACTAGGGTACAAGTGAAACATCGGTAAAGTAATTTGATTCTGTGTCTTCCAGGTGTTCTGGTAAAACTCTTATAAGCATATGAAAGAAAGAACAAAAACTTTCATTAGTTTTACAAGATGATTGCATTCTGCCCAGCAAAAATCAGGTTTAGACTGACAAAGCACAGTTTTGTAGCACTGATTCAGTTTAAGGAAGGCCCCTAAGTCATTCTGCATCTGAGTCAGCACTGCTGGAGTTTGAGAAATATGGTCCAAGTAAGAGAGCTGCTGCAGAATGTGTGACCCCTTCATATGGTCATATACATATTCATAAGTTTTTGATTTATTTTTCATACTAGTCTTCAAAGCATCCCGAATGTCCCTCTGTGAATCTCACTTTCTCCTCTACGCCTGCCTGTCTGCTTAATTTATCTGGAATACATTAAATTCAACATTTCAGACATTTATTAATGTCTCTGTTAGGAATAAAGTATGGCTCTGCTTTCTCAGTGTCATGGTCCTGAGTCCTTACTGAGTGATTTTGTGTTTAGTGTATTTAGGGCTGTTTTGGGATGGTTTGCGTTTTGGGGTTTTGGATACTGGGTTTCTGGCTTTGTGCTCCTCCTGTTGGTCCCTGGTGTTAGTGTTCCCCTGTCTGTCAGGCCCAGCTGTGTCTCCCACCTGTGTGTGATTTCCCAGTGTCCCTCTGTGTATTTATAGTGTGTGTCTGCCTCTGTTCCTGGTCGCGTCGTCTGTGTTCATCCTCTGTGTCACCCTGCGTGCTCTTCCTGCTGTCCTCCCTTCATGTTCAGGTTTGCTACTCTTTGGTTTAGTTTCTCCCAGTTTAGTTCATCCTTAGTTCTGTTTTGCCATCCCCACTTTATGTTCGGTATTCTTAATAAATCACCCTCACATCTGAATAAGTGCTGCATTTGAGTCGTCCTTCCACACATCACACGGCTGCTGCCCCAGTCATGACACTCAGCTTGGAACTTTTGCTTCCTGATCCCCTTCTTTCTGCTTCTTGTTTGTAATCCTTACAAACTTACTTTCCCAGTGCTAGCTTGCATAATGATCTGGTAATTGATTTTGAATCTTCTCTCCCTTTTCACCCTTTTCCCTGTCTTGTGATCTGTGTTTGTGAATGGTAGGGCTGCCTTCAGCTCTCCCAGCATTTCTCCAATTAGAGTACACATCTGTTGGTCATCAGCACATTATTCTGCAGCATATCTGCCCTCTCCTGCTATTGTCTGACAAATCGTTGTGCCAGTTGCAGTAGTTTTGCTGGTGCTAGTGATTTGCACGGTTTAGTTTGCTCCACGTATCTTTTGTTCTGATCCAATTTTTTCTCTGTTTAGACCTGCCCAGCATGGGTCAAGCGTCCAACCTTTGGCTCCACTCCACACTTATACTCCCTCAGCCATTAGTCAATTCTGTCTTCCTTTCTGCCTGCCTGCCAGCTCTGCCAGTCCTGCTCTCCATTCCCGAGCCATCCCAGCCTGTTAGCTCCATCTCCAATGATGCATCTTGTCCTCACCCAACTACTTAAGTTTTCTGATTAAAATCCTGTTTTGAATCATAGCCAAACAGAGTCAGTTTATCTTGCTTTTTATTTCCAGAAATACTTATTCAACATGACACTTATGACTTAAGTAAATATGTTAAAAAAACAAACAAACAAACTGGCAGATATGATGAATAACTATAGGACGCATCCTTTTAGCCCTGAAAGCTGCATGGCTCCATATATGGAAATGTCAATCAGTTAATTCACCTTTTAGTTGGATTTCAATTAAATCTCGATCAGACAGAGGATAAACATCACTGAGCATCATTCAATAATTTAATGGAATTAATTCATCTTTTTTTTAAACAAGCAAAAAGTGAAACGAGCAAATCTGTCTGTTAACTCAGACTGAACTTAGTGACTGCATTCATCTGACATTTTATTAGAAGAAGAAGAAACCCATAATATTTGCTCTTTCTTGATTACATGTGTTTAATGTATTTATTATTCTAATAATCATCATTATTATTATTATTATTATTATTATTATTATTATTATTACACATCAGGTCACCTTATTTAATTATTTAACATAAGTGAAATCAGGAAACAGTTAAAACAGGAACAACTCACATTTTTACATTAAACCAACTTAAAATGATTGACAATGTATTAAGTTTAGCACAACCAGCATTTTTACATTTTTACCCTTATATTGAAACACTAACACAACATTGTGTCCAGGCAGCCATGGCTTTTAGAGGTTTCTGGCACAAATTCACCTGCTGCCAATGTGCACAGTAGACAGGATGAAGTTGTTCTTTAGACTTCTTTTAAGATTAGGCTTAAAAGAAGAACTTTCCTTTTTGCTAAAGCATATAGTTAGGGCTGGATCAGGTTACCCTGAACCCCCCCTTAGTATAACTGCAATAGGTGTATAGAATCATACTTGTTATTAACCTCTGTCTCTCTTCCACAGCATGTCTTCTATCCTGTCTTCCTTCTCTCACCCTAACCGGTCGCAGCAGATGGCCGCCCCTCCCTGAGCCTGGTTCTGCCGGAGGTTTCTTCCTGTTAAAAGGGAGTTTTTCCTTCCCACTGTCGCCAAAGTGCTTGGTCATAGGGGGCCATTTGATTATTGTTTTTTTTTCTTTGTATGTATTATTGTAGGGTCTGCCTTACAATATAAAGTGCCTTGAGGCGACTGTTCTTTAGATTTAGATTTATTTAAATAAAATTGAATTGAATTGAAATGAACTTCAAGTGTTGCTGGAACTCTGATCACAGTTCTTGGTCCCCGACTTTTTCCCACCAGGAGGCTAACCTTTATGGTTTTGAGAGTCTCCTCTGGTGAAACACTTCTGTGATTCTCTCAGTTGGGTCAAGATGACAATAACAATAATACTGTTAAAATGACTCTTGGTTTAATGTTGGTGGGAGGTCAGTATTGTGCGTGTTAGCTGCCCAGCATGACTGCATTCATGTGATATTTTATTAGAAAATGAAACCTATAAGAGTGGGTTTTTGCTCTTTCCTGAGTGCATGTGGTTAATTTATTATTTTATTTAGTTGAATAACCTGTGCAAAGATATTCTGCAGAGTCAATAAATCTCGGGTAAAAAACACAACACATTCATGCTATTTGTGCTAAAAAGACCTCATAAACCTGCACCTGTGTTCTCTGATCCAGCCTATCTACATTCTTATTCCCTTTTTTTTTTACACCTTTAAGCTGCGTCTCTATCCCACTCCTTTACACTTCCATTTTTAGATTTCATTGGCTCTGGCTTCTTCTGTTTTTATTGCATCTCTTGTCTTTTTTCACATGCCACTTGGGGATCAAAAGACAGTGTATGTGATTGAGTTACCTACTTCTCATAACAGCTCATTGTCAGCCAGCCACTCACTGCTGACAAGTATCCACTACAAATAAAATGCACATGCTAATTCAGCTCCCCAACTGCAATGTCAAATTATCTTTACATCTCTCATGTAGTACGTGATCCTATTATGATCCCCTTTGTGCCGATACAACTCACGGAGGTGTCTTTGTGCTGAGAGGAGGCGTGATTGCTTTGATAGAACAGTGAATGGGCAGGGGAGATGATGGGTAATAAAATCTTTCTCCAGGAGGAAAATAGAAGTTATAGGAGGAGGGGTAAAATTATGTAAAGGTGAAGTGGAGCATGACCTTGTTATGAAAAACTGCTGTTAAGATGCAAGAGAGGTGTACCACAGAGAGTCTGAGTGTTCACAAGGTGATGGTATACTCAGCTGTAAAGCAAGAAGAAACAGTTGAGGAGAGGCAGCGAATGGTGGTGGTAGACAAATTAAGGGAAATTCGCATTCCATTTCATTTTCATTACACTTGCCATGTCTTTATTCGAGTCTCGGAACAAAAGGCCAGGTTTATTAGAACCTCATTTCAGAAGCTTTCTGTGTCTAGAGACGTATTTATCAAACAGATCCAATAGACTGTAATGCCCAGTTTGCATGTAATCAGTTAAGTGTGTCTAAGATTGGATGCAAACAACAGGAGGAATTTTAATGCGTTTGGTTGGTGGAACATTTTGCAGCATTTACTAAGAGGGAGGCAATCTGTGAGGGTCTGATTTTCTGGGAACGATTTCAGCCACAGCTTATGTAACGGACAGCTGTTCTCAGGTGGAGATTATTTATAATAATAGTACTTTAAAAGGGAATACTTTTCCAACATTTCCATCAACATCACATACAAAATGTCTGTTCTTTACTTTCTGAGCAGATCCTGTATTGAAGAAAACCGTGGATATGTAATCAGTACTTATCATTATTCATGAAGTCATACTGCACACATACTGATAGAGAGGCTCGTCATTTGACCAGCAGATTCTTCAAACCCTGAGCAAAGAAATTTGTTCTCCAAGGTAATAAAAAGCAAGGGTGAAGACAGGCATTCTGTTATGCAGGACTGCAGGTAGGGAACCCTCAAAACACAAACACTTCTTTCCTCTTGGATTACACATTTGTTACATTTTCATATTAGACTAAACGTGTGTGCAAAGGTCCATGCAAGGTCCATGCATTCAGTGGGATCCCACCTCTTTATAAGGCCTCTATTCTACAGACTCTTTGCATGTCGGTTTTGCACTTTGTATTTTGCACGAATGAAAGAAAGAAGGTCTCTTGTTCAGCACAGTGTGCTGTCTCATCTATATACCGTATACAGTTAGAAGCAATCCTGTAAATCTAGTTGTGAATCTACAAAGGTCTGACTCCACAGCAGTTTTTACGACTTCATTTTCAGATTAGTTTCCTCAGGAGCTTTTTGTTATTATGTTACAAAGACCCTCTTCTTCAGTATTAGATCGTAAATAACAGGCTTATCACTGATAATCACAACAGTAGGCCCTGTGCTTTTACACAAAGTGTTGATAAGTCTCCATCCTTCCATCCATCCATAATATTTTCACCTGTGAGCACCATGACTGCAGCAGGGGAAAAAGAATTAAAAAAAATGTGCTGAAATGAATGAAAAATGCTCAGTCAGGTTTTTCACTTAATCAAGTGCGCATGTTTTAACTGTTCCTGAAATGAGATCTAAGTATGCTCAGGGTGCTTTCAGCTATTGTGGTCACTCAAAACCTTTTTAATTTACTCAGGCAGGCCTACAGTCAAAATGTGCATTTGTGTTTGCTTTTGTTTTGTTTTATTTTGCTTTATTATATTTTTGCTGTTTTTACTGTCTTAATACATCATAAACCTACACAGGTTTTTATGTTTTTATCTTCTGTGTTAAGCACATTGACTTTGCAGTTCAAATGCACTATTAAAATAAAATTGCCATTGCATTTTGTAATAGGCTAAATGTGTAGCTAAAGTCAGCTTCATTACTGTCATTTTAATCAGCACATCTAAGAAGTAATTGCGTCGTACTTGGATTGTATGCTGTGCATTAATCTTTACCGTTCTTTGGGCTCAACTCCATCTTTCAATGCAGTCAGACAGCCCAACACAACACTATTGTTATCCTAATAGTAGCATTCAAACTATTTCCAAGCTGCTGCTCTACACTGCATCAAAGTTGACTGCACAACCACAATAGCATGTGACAAATTTACACATGCTATCTCCATTTGTTAATGACTTAACAAATAAGTAAAAAAAACAGTGGCAGTGCTGTGATTTTAAATTTACATTCTAAATTATCACTCGGAGGAAATTAGGTCATTTATATCTATGTCAGAGAGTTCATCCTGATAGCTGAGAAGAAGGCGTCACTGTTACTGTGTTTTGTAATGAGGTCAGTGCTTTTGTGAAGTGCAAGAGAAAAGTAGTTGTGGATGAAAGTTTCAATAAAGCACAGTACACACCACAAGGTCACAAGTTAAAAATGAAACTCAGGATATCTTCTTTAGTAAACAAATTCCAGGTTTAGTTAAAGCATGTATGTTTTTGTAGGTTGATGTAAATGCAGCGTCCTCATTTGGCCATGATGATGTTTAACCGTCAGTTAAACTATGGACACTTTGAACTGAAGAGTTGTTTCATATCATTTTCAAAAAATGGTTTAATGTGTCTAAATGTTTGTGAACTGAATGTGAGTTTTCACATTTAAAAGAACTGATTGTGGGTGTACACAAACTCCACACAAATACTCGCACATGTTTGGAAGCTCTGACATGGTGAGATGAAAGCATGCGCTGCATTACCATGAGGACTGCACTAGAGTGGTTTCCTAGCCTGTGTGTTAGCACAAACACCATTATCTCATAGGCAAAAATGTCGCAGCTGGACACTGTTTACTTTGCTTTGTAAAGCAGGCCAGCAAACAGCCAAATGGATCCTGTTATACAAGGTGATTACCAGTAGCTATTTTTATGTTTAATTGCCTCGCAATGTTATACTGGAATCTATTTTTTAAAGACTGCAAAGTAAGTATGCCTTCATAAAATGTTTCTATTATTTTTCAAGTTTAATTTTCCTGTTTCTTACCTTTGCCTGTTACTTCTCTTTATAATTGCACATTGTTAAGCGTTTTAAAAGTGTTTCCTGGAGCTGCATTTAAATTTCAAATCAGGGCTCTAAAACTTCTCCCTCGCATGTGGATAGTCTCTTATAATAACCTTTTTTTGTGTCAGTGGCCATGACAACGGGACAAGTTAGTCAGGGCCCTCGTGGCTACCTAGCAGCAAATTGAGAGCCATAAGTGGATCGACTGCTGAGGGCAAGAGCACATTTGTGATTATTACAAAGGTCACCCTTAAACACGGGAAGGCCCTGTGTTAAACTTCCTGAACTTGGGGTATATGTAAACACAAATGCACGAAACATATGCACTGACACACTTACTTTACTTACATACAGGTGTATTTATTAAAGAATAGGTGGAAAAAGATAAGATTTACTGGACTGCCCTGGATCCCAGAGGTTCCTCTTCAAGACATTCAAAGAAGTCCAGTTGCTTTCTTTTCCAGGCTCCTAAAACCTGGAAAAGAAAGCAACTGGACTTCTTTGAATGTCCTGAGAACCTACACAGATATGTAACCAATTCAGGTTGTGTGGCTTTAATCACAGATGAAGCAGACTACTAAATGCAGGTAAAAGGGCCCAGATAGTGACGGTTCACCAAACCATCTTCAACCCCAACATGATGCTAAACTGAAAAATGGAATAAAGGACTAAAGGAAGAGGCAGACAAATATAGAAAGATGCAAAAGGTAGGTGGTGCTGGTTAGTTGAGTCACTACCTTGATTAAGACAACTCAACTAAATCCCAGTTGTCTCTCGACAACATAAAAGTGGCAGCACAAGAGTCTTTGTTTCGGTCTTTTAATTGTCCGCACCTTGTTACAAAGTCATAAAGGCCACGATGCCATGCTAAACCGGGACTGATAACATAGTAAATCTTGTACCTGCGAAATTCCTGTCAACATGTTGGCACGCTCATATATTTTTGCCCCCTAAGCACAGGTCACAGCCTTGTTTTATTAATTCATATTTTCACCATCTTCTTTCAGCTGCTTCCTGAATTATCTACCTCTTCTGTATGTCCTCCTTAATGACATCTATGAATCGTATCTGTTGTCTTCCTCTTTTCTCCTGACAGATTCAACTTCACCATCCATTATATATTTATCTATACCTTATCTTGATTTCTCCAAACCAGCTCAGCCTTTCTTCTTTATCTCAAGCAACTTACCCTGACCTGTCCTGCTGCTATACCTCATTTCTAAAACTGTCCACCCTGGATCACTGTCTACAAAGCACTTCAGCTCTGTCACCTCCAGGTAGTCTCACTACCGTCTTGTAAATCTTCCCTTTCGCTCTTGCTGCTTTCCTTCTGTCACAAACTGTCCTGCCTGCACTCTCTTCTTCACCTCTCTAGTGTACTGCCCATTGCTTTGGATGGTTGAGTGCAGGTTTTTAAGGTAAGTCATACTTTTGATATTTGTTTTTATTGAGTTCAACTTTTACATCAAAGGGCCTTTCCATTTCATCATCAACTGTATGAACTCTGAACTGTTGATCAATTTTGTCAAAATTTTTACAGCTCACAGGTACATGCAATAAATTAATGCATACATTACATGGGGCGCCTCTGTCAGTGCGCCCCAGCGTGGCTGTGGCTACAAGGTAGCTTGCCATCACCAGTGTATGAATGTGTGTGTGAATGGGTGGATGACTGGATGTGTAAAGCGCTTTGGGGTCCTTAGGGACTAGTAAAGCGCTATACAAATACAGGCCATTTACCATTTACATATTAAGTATTAATGTATAAGAATTTCAGAGACATGCTCAGCAGTCATTTTTACTGTTTACTCTTTAAATCTAAGGTTAACCCAGGGACTGAAGCGTTGTCGACACATGCCCGGTGATTGTAATTTATACTTTTAAACTGTATATTTACAGCTTTACACAATGACACAAATAAGTATACATATTCATGTCTCTGTTCATGCTTTTAGTGGTGCATCTGTACAGAACTTAATGGCTCTAACTGGCATAAATTGATTTTTGATATATAAATACACCACATGGAATAGATTTTTCCAGGGGTCATTTGCTGCTTGTGTAAATGTACTGTAACTTCATACCAAAGCCAGTTAAACCCCTCAGCCTGTTTTATAAGCAAGAATCAATGTAGCAAACGACACCATCTAAACAACAGACATATACGAGCACACCTTAGTGAAGGACGTTCTTATGTCTTTGGTTTATACGAGGGAAAATAGGGAAGGGAAAAGTAACTGTGACTACAATAAATCCACATTGCTATAAGAAAGATTGTTTTTGGCTTTTCAGGCATTCATACTTCTCACCCTGTTATCTCTACTTCACTGCAGGCATACATGTGTTGTTTGCGATATGCAATCTTAGCTGGAGTAGTGTGTGACAATGGTGTCAAATATTTGGGTTTCTGTAACGGAAGATGTTGTGATTTATGACTGAATCCGAATACGGCTTGTAAAGAAGATCGTTTTTTCTATGAGTCACTGATTGTTATCACAAACAAAATCCTACTGAATATGCTGCATGTGTCTTGCACTCCTGATATGCCTGCTATTTTCTCTGTGGGTGTTAGATGTTATAAGATAATGTATGACTCTATTTGTTCTTCTGGAGAATACTTGGTGCCCATAAATTATTCGGTTCCAGACAACAAAACACACACGTTTCCTGGGAAATAATTCACAAGTTCACACCCATGAGAGAGACATACAGAGCAGGGCTATTTTTAGAGAGCTCTGGCCATGCATAAGCGCTGTCCACTAGTAATTGCATCATATAGGTATGTCATCAGAAACAGAGTAGTGCGGTGTAAGGACGGTATTGCAGCAGAAAGCGATGCTCGGCCCAAGGCTGTGTGCTGCAGTGTAGAGGACAACGTTAAAGTGTTTAGTCTACTCACTGCACTGGTGGTGCCATCTGTGTCTGTTAGCCTCTGGTGCAGGTCAAACCAGACCGTCTGCAAGGAGAAGCACAACAACAGCAGCAGCAACATGTCAATCTACAAGACCAACGACAGCAACTACTACTACTACAACTTGAAGCACACATTAGCAGCTCACAATGAGGATTTTCTGGACATGCTGCAGAGACAGGCACAGAAGGAGGACATGTATTTTACAGATTAAGATAGGGAACGAGGAGGAATCGGAGAGAATCACTGAGAGAAGCAGACATGAAAGATGTAAACATGGAAGACAGAAATCCCCAATCCTGTTGAACATCACGGGGAAGAAGATAGACGTGAAAGCATTTAGGGGAGTTGTTGTTTCTTCTTTTAAAAAGTTACTAACCTTCTAGTTCCTTAGTTACAAAGTCTTGCACGGTTCTTTTTCTTTTTTTTACATTTTACACATAAGGAAACAAAAGAAGATCTCTCACTTCTAGCTCTCTGACACTAGACAGTCTCTAAAAAAAGCCTGAAAGCAGAGTTTAGTTTCTGACCAAACAGTTTTAGGGACGTCCTGCGGCTTCCTGTGCCAGAGACTACTGAGCCTGAAGTAGGACAAAAAAGGATTACCAGTCCAAAAGTCAACACACCCTGAGCAGTTGAATATTCAAGAACAAGAAATGCAAACAAAGAGCAGAATGTGTTTTACAGTGTAGCGCTAGTAAGAACTGGTAATAATCTCCTAGGCCCTCAGCTATCTTTTAAAATTTCCACCTGAACGACATCCCCAACTGGAGCGACTATAAAGCCAAAATGAACATCCTTGAGCTCTATGGATGAGAGATACTTGGGAGAGCCTCAGTTCACACCAGCAAGCCAAAATATCTGTACAACTCGGGCAAAAAATAGTTTTTCGTTTAAATTTCTACCCAATCACGACTGTGAATCAGAAAATACATAACCTCGTAGCAATGAGCCAGTAAACTTTTTCTCATCTTGTGCATTTTACAAAGGTCAAAAAACAATCAGACCATACTTTAGATAATGGGCATTGCTCTTATGGGACAGCCATGCTTCAGGGGACGGGTTTAGCAAAAGGTCAATTAAGTGAAAGGCATGATTAAATTAAGTTCAAATATATCCTTCAGGCAAGACAGTAGCAAAGCCAGGTGGCACAATAGTATAGTGACTGTGTACAACGATGGCACAACATTGATTTTCAGTTTTCCCCTCCACTTTCACTGCCTGTGAGCAAGCGTTATATAAACCCGCTCTAATAAATCACAGTAAGCGCTGCAGGTGTCTGTCACCAAGGTGACTGATGACTAGCACTGTTTGAATAGTGTCTGTGGAGCTCCGAGGGCAACTGAGACTTTTACCAAACTCAGCAGGATCACGGCGTCCGGCACAGTGGGCAGGTGACACACAGACACTCACACATACCAAATCCTAGGATGAATGATTTAAACCTAATGTGACACAGTATGGTCACAGCTGGACTGAAATGAAAGGTGCCGTGTGTTGTTGGCTGTTCAGTACATAAAAGACTCACTGCCTGCTATTTTCCTTACTGCACATGCTACACTGAAAGACATTTTTGTGAAACAGCTTTGTTTACCCATTGCTGTTTTCTTAAAAGTGCTTTACAAAGCAGCAGTACTAATGGCATGCATTCCATTAAACCTGCATTAACATTTGTTTTCAGCAATGCAAGCTCACTAACAAGCTCTTCTCACAATGCTAATGTGTTACTGCCTCACAAAAACGATATAGCTAACATGTTAGCATTCACTTGAGTTGTGAGTCTGCCTGCTTAGCAAATTAAGGTCGAATATTCAGCCCTTTGTTTATCCTCACTAATGTTCTGTTTGAACTGCACTACATTTTGTCAGATAAGATTAGTTTAGGCATTTACAAATCAAATCAGCTGCTTTCTTTTACACCCTGCATCACTTGGAAGATGTTTCCAGTAAAAAACTGCCAAAACATGATCTAAAAAAGGCTTAAATAATATTAACTTTTTTATGTTCTTAAGAAAGATAGGAAAGATGCTCAATCAGCCAGGTAGGGAAATCCCAGGAAGTTTCGTCACTCATCCATCAGGTTTAGGTGACTGGAGGTTTCCTTAAAATTTGCATAGAGAGCAAAATTAGCACCACTGACCAACTGACCAGCTCTGTTTCGTGATCATTAGTATGCAAACTGTTATGACCATTGATCAGTGGCCATGAGAATCATTCATAGAGAGTTGGGGAATGGCAGCAACCACAGCATTGTAAGATGGCGAAAGATATGAAACCTGCAGTTAGCTGAGACTGAAGAAGTCATCTTTGAGGAGTGAAGAAAAGTTTCTCCAACTGATTCCATCAGCTCAGTTGTCTGCTTGGGCTTCTATTGGTCATTTGCATGCCGTTGCTTCTATCAGGGAAACAGGAGAGGGTAAATTCTGACATACTTTCTTATTGGCGAAGTCTTGCAGTAATGGATCTGAGATAGTTCCATAATAGATTCATATTTTGTAATATATCTATATTTTTGCTAAAGCACTTTCTGGATGGATGCAAACTGCATTTTGTTGCCTTGTACTTGTGACATGTGCAATGATAATAAAGTTAAATTCCATTCTATTCTATTCTAAATCTTGTCCCAGATGAACACCGATAACCCTTCACTCATGCATGTGATCCTTTGTTGCTACAAAACTACTGATCTTCAAGTTGGATAGGAAAAACACAAAAGTACAAATTTTAAGCTAAATGCATTTCCCCAAAATATACTTAAGATAAGATATAATTACCTTTATGTTTTAGTACGCAGGGGAAATCAAGATTCAGAGTATATATTTGATTTTAATTGAAACAAAGTTGTTTTAGTGGAAATATTGTAAACAGATTCACTGTCTTAATTAGCAAAATGTTTGCAGCACTGGTTACCTTTTACATGTCTTGCAGTTAATGAGCAATGTCAACTGACATCTAGAGTCACGTTTGTGTTAAGTCAGGGTATGATTTCCATTCTTTTCTTTGCCCATATTGCACACAGTCAAAGAAAATTTGGTTATCTGTGGTATATATATATGTTCACATATATATGGTATATATGTGGACAACCACACCTTTTAATCTTTCAATTCAGGTGATTTCAGTCCTGTTGTTACAGGTGTAAATAAATCAAGCACCTAGCTATGCAGTTTGACTTTACAAACATTTATGAAAAATTGAGTTGTCGTAAAAAGGTCGCTGAATTTGAGTGTGGTATTGTATTAGGATGAAGAAATTTCATCCTTCCCATATATTCCACGGTCAACTGCAAGTTGTACTAATGCATTTCAGAACGCCAACAACTCAAGTAAAATTCCAGAGTGGGATCACAGAGTGCATAGGAGCTTCATGGCATTGGTGTCCTTGTCTGTGCAGCTCCTGTAGGTGTAAGCCGTAATTGGTCCAGTACTTTTATCCACATAGTGTATATGTCTGCATCTCAACATGCAAACTGAATGCGATGTGTCCTAAATGTGGAAAATTTTGAAGATGTTAAAAATTTTGAAGATGTTGCAGATTATAAGACAGAACTGTAATAGTTTACTATTTTTTCACATTCAACTTGACAGTAATTTTAAAAAATAGTTAAAAAGTGAGCATAAGCATTGCCAGTTATGTGGCTATAATCAAGTTATCAAACACAACATCACATACTTTTGCTGATAAAAGGAGAGATTGCATATGAGCCTCTACAATGAAAGCTCATTATCCTAAGAGGGATGTTTTCAAGGGAAGCAAAATTTCCTGGTCTGTGGTGCACGGAGACTAATAAATGATGATATTTTGTAAGTAAGGAAAAAGGATGACAGTAGGAGAATGTGAAACTAAGACTGAGCAACAGAGGCTCCATGATTTTGCCACTTTAAGGAGGGTTTGTAGGTAACAGGATTTCCTGTGATATCCAGGCAAAGGGGCCAAAGTAAGACACTATTTTCATCTCACCATGTACAGCATCACTCAGTGTGTAGCTGGCTTATTATTCATTGAGTAAACAATTCATGATTCACTCCGACGCAGTGTGGTAATATCTTCTCCTTCCAGACACCTGCACAGTCTTAATACTAAAACTTGTGCAGGTAATACTCAACAAAACAGAGAGGCAAAGACACATTTAAGACACCTCCACAAAGCTTTTGTTTTGATCCAGTATGATTTCTGCAGTATTCTGTACAGCCCTCTGTAAATTTAATCCAGCAGAAAATGCCTATTCATGTGCTTTTCTATAGCTCTCATTATTCTGAAAGCTCATTTTCCAACAGAAAAGTTTGGTGACCTATTTTCTTTTTCACGTGCAGCGGATTTCTGCTGTTCCCTGTTGTTGGTCCAAGTGTAATTATACGAGTAATTTGTCTTCTTTTCTATTCTGAAATCAAAATTTTATCAAGGTGGAAAATTGATTTCAGCAAAACCTCCAAAATAAAAGGCATCACACTGAATTGAAAACAGATACGCAAATTATTTTAGATTTCTAAGTAAATGAAATTTACGCAGTACTAGTATTGCTTGGAAACTTCTAGTTACTTCTAGTTACCCCAATTTGTGATCATTTCAGATCTCATTTGTCATCCTAATCATGCGACATCCAACACCAGTGAAGAAAGGATAAAGAAAAGAGAGAGAAGAGCAAAGATGTACCAAAAACACTGAACAAAGAGAGCGGTGCCACATCTGCTGTCTGGAAGTCTTTGATGTTATCTTCTAGCATTAATGTGGCATTATGTCCACCTGTTAAGTAGAGACTCTGAGGCCTTGTCCCAGTGTTTAAGTTTTGTTCACAGAGCCTTCAGTCGATTATTTATTGTTTTTCGTGTGTGGTTTTATTTAATTTATGTTTTATTTCTTTTGCATGGTGACACTAAAGTGTTTTATATTTGATAGTAAAGCTGACCACTATGAATATAATGCATAAAAATAATGCAACATACCATTAAACCGCCTGAATCTTATAAAATTCCATGTTATACTGTCCAGCACACCATGTACAGATTGTGCAGAGACAAACATAAAAGTCACATGTGTGGCTTTACAGAGGTTTATATTTCTTGACCTGAAGCAAAACACTTCAGGTTTTCTTATCACAGACAGTTTTCCTATCAGAGAGCCTCAGAGAAGGATCAAGGCAGAAGCTTTTACCCTTTCTTGAGCCTGAGCTACATGTCAGTAGACTGCAGCTTTATAATTCCTGTGCATTTCTGAGTAGAATGGTCTTTAGATTTAATTCTCAATAAGAAAGTGAATTACTCTATCTTTTTAAAAACGTTGACTATATCATTAAAGACCTGGCCAGTGACTCTGTAACCATCCACTTTATCTGCTGTGACGTAGAAATAGTGGTGTGCTGCCACATGAAGCACCATTTTTGATAGCTGCACACACAACAAGACAACAATATGTAATCCTATATAACATGAAGACAACAAGCACTTACATTTAAACCTACTTTTCAGTTTACACATGCCTTGTTCCCCCTGGTAACTTGTTTTCATAGAGAAAGAGCTGATAAATGAATGCTCTGTCACTCTCCTTTCTACCTCTCTTTTCAGAAATTTTAAGCTTCAATTCAACATTCCCTCAAGTAAAAGTAAAATGCATGAATTATTCCTGACTTTATCGCCATCTAAAGGGGTAAAAAAGAAACTTGTCTGTTTGTAGTAGTCGACATTGGAAAGATTTTCTTTGTGCCACAGACTTCTGGAAAGTAGACTGATTGAGTCTCTGGAGGATTTATGGTTGCAGGTGATTATTGAACAGTTCTTTGGTAAGAAACATTTCAGCCATTGCTGCCAAAACTGAGTAAATAGTTGGACGTATATTAAATTACAGTAAGAGGTTAAAGGCTTCAGGTTGTTTCTAAAGCGGTATTATGAGTGATGATGTAACTCTGCTCACACGAGCATTTTGTTTCCTTCTTCCAATCCTTTTTTCCTAACGTGATTCCCCTCTATCCTTCCTCATCTTGCTACTCCTCCTCCCCCACAGCGGTGCATAGTCTTTAGGTATTCTTTAGCTCTTTCTGCTGTAGTCGCTCGCTCTCCTAAAGACAGCTGAGTCTGCTGGGGCTCCATTAGCTGCAACATGTTCAGTACTGAATAAGATGCAGGCAATGCAGAGGAACGGAGGGACAAAGACAGCGAGGGGGGGAGCGAAGGCAAATGAAAGATGCAAGAATGACAGAAGGGAGGAAGGAAGATGATGAAGAGGCATCTTTGACTAGAGCAACTATCTTTTGACTTTAGAAGAAGTGAAGAAAAAATATGCACTGTGATAGTTTCTTACTTTCTTCAATTTCTTTCACTTGATGTAAATCAGCTACTCACTCCCCACTCCCACCTGCTTATTAGCCCCCACTGACTATCATTCCCCCCCCTCCTGCAACACTTTCCTCTCTTTTGTCCTCCGCCGACCTTCAGCGTGCTGCTCTGGTGTACGCAATTTGGCCAATGTAACATATCAAACTAACAAATCCTCCATATGCTGACAAGCTTGGTCAGAGAAAAAGTTATAATGAGGACAGAGATCACTGACTTTCAGTCGTTTGTGTCTGATAGAAGAGCTCTAGTGTCGAAAGGATGACTGGTGCTTTAAAAGAACTGACAGCAGTGCAGCTCAATTCTCACAGTCTGTTCATCTGTTTTAAGGTTGAACTCAGTTCTTATCAGAGGTTGTGTTATTCACTCTGTAAAGAAGGCCTTAAAACAAAGTATTTCCTGTTTGTACAGTTTGATTCTTTATTTCACTGAAATTTGACATTAGATCAGAACTTTCTAAACATTCACAATCAGAAAACCGTACTAATCACAGAGGAAAGTATGTGGCCAAAGTTGCTCCCAGAGTTACAAAATCTAACAAAAATCTAACAAATAGCTCTAGTTATAAATATCAACAGTGTATTACACAAATTAAATATATATGGTTGACAATTCAATCTATATTGATGAATATTCATATGAAAAAAAATCCACCTGGTCTTGTTTAAAGATCAGATAAATAAAATCAGAGGTACTGATGCGATAAAGTTGAGGATGAATGTCTGTATTAATCACTTTGTGGGTTAGTGATAAAGTCTGAGAGAAAGAGGTAAAACTTAGTTTCCTAAAGTAAAGCTTTGAATATTAGGCTTTAGGGAAGCTGATGCTGGATTTGCATTGCCAGCAAAACCCCAAGAAAGACCATAAAGATCCGTATATAGACTTAAAGTGGCTCTAAACCCATAGGAGAGGTTATGAGATGATAAACTGAACTCTTATAGAATGTTTACAATTATTTAAATCATACAGGTTTCATGTCAGAAATATGTAACAATTGGCTAATTTACGTTAAAGCTTCAAAAATCCAAGATAAGCCACTGGAAGCTAAAACAAAAGGTTGGGTGCTTTTTAAGGAGGTGATGTAGTTTAAACTTTGTAAACTGAAAGAACTGAATTGAAATAACAATAGAGCACCAAAGGGAGGAGGAGAATCCCAATGGAAGATGCAGACAGCGATGCATTTTTTACTGAGCAGTGCAGGCAGCTGAGGTCTGTTTTAGTGGATGTGTGTGAAGTGTGCCAGGTTCACAGATATGTGCTCACATTACTGCACACACTGCTTTTATTTTATAGCTTCAGATCTATGAAATACCATAAAATGCAGAAATTAACATGCCAGATGTAATAACCATCCATCCATTTTCTTCATCTCAGCCGAAGTTGGGTTGGATTGGCAGCAGGCTAAACAGGGTATTCCTGACATACTTCTCCCCAGCAACATTTTCCACTTACTCTGGGGGTAACCTGAGGCATTCCCTGTCCAGATAAGATATACTATTTCTCTAGTGGATTCTGGGTCTACCCTAGGGTCTCCCCCCAGTTGGGCATGCCCAGAAAACCTCAGAAAGGAGATTCCCAGGAGGAATCCTGATCAGATGCCTACTCTATCCGATTAAAGCAGTAGCTCTACTCTGAGCTCCCTCTGAATGTCCAAACTCCTCACCTTATCTCTGAGGCTGAGCCAAGCCACCCATTAGAGAAAAGTCACTTCAGCTGCTTGCACTCACATCCTTGGGGATTTCTTTCTTAGTTATTAAAACATATTAATGTGGGTGTGTCTGTGTTCCTCACCTTATTCTCCAGTCGTCCGATGAGTTCAGCTAGACGGTTGATCTGCGCCTCCAGACCTTCTTTCCTCACCTCCACTGCACCTGCAGCACACAGACGTGCAGATTCAGAATCTAAAGACACTGAATTAAGTAATAATATATCAAAAATATTTGCATCATTTTCTTTGCGGTTTGCGATCAGATATGGTGCATCTAGTAACATTCATTCAAATGCATCTTATGCGTAATGAAATCAGTGCACTGTCGGCCTATTTCTTTTATAGCTACAGTATCACACCATATCAGTTACATATGGTGTGAACTCATTTACAGTATGCTCAGTAATGTAATAGTGTTTTAGAGCAGAGGAGGTGTCAGAGATATATCGTACTGTGATTTCTGATCTTCTTGTACAGAAAAAGTCTCGGGGCCTTTGCTGATATTTTTCACAATTATTTCAGATCATTAAAGAAATTTTAATATTGGACATAAAACAGCTATCCAAACCTATGTGGCTCTGTGTGAAAAAAGCAATTGCCCCCTAAGCTAATAACTGGTTGTGCAACTATTGGCAACAGGAACTGCAATCAAGATAACTGGTAATGAATCTTTCACATTGCTCTGGGGTAATTGTTTTAATTCAGCAACATTTGAGGGTTTCTGAGCACGAACAACCCTTTTTAAGGTCATACCATAGCATCCTAACGTGATCTGAGTCTGGATGTTGATTAGGCCACTTCAAAATCTTAAATTATTATTATTTTTTAGCTGTTCAGACGTGACTTGCTTGTTTGTTTTTCATCACTGACCTTCTGCATAACTCAAGTGTGCTTGATAGTGATGTGCGGATCGATCCTGAAATATCGATTCCTCCGATACCAATCATTGATGTTCTAGAATCGATTCTCACATTAAAATATCGATATTTTAGTAATTTAGAGTAAATTTGTAGTTTGTCATTAACAGGAACACAGTGGAAAGAAACTATAACATTCGGATTGTCTACATTCAAAGGAACTACTTCCTCTTCCGCCTTTCATAGTCATGTGCGAAATACGGCTGTATAAATGTCTCGCAGCCCCTTGGCGTGCGCACTCACAACAATGGCTGAGCGTAATTGCGGATCAGTCTATTTTACCTCCACAAACAGCTGAGACGTGGTTTGCGATACATGTGGCAAAAAAGTGCTCCAAGAGTGAGGTGTTGTGGCCATACTGGGCTGTTGGGGGGGTGATAAATACATTTTACAGGGTTTATTTATCGGATAAAATACGTTAAATGTCACCGTTATTATTGGCCGGCCCGGAAACAGCGGGGGTGTCCAAATTCAGAGGCTGTTCCACCTGAGGACCCGGCCTTCGTCTAAAGAAGCCGGGTAGTACGTCACGAGCTCCCTCGGTGGAGTGAAACTCTGCTGTCTGCTCCTTGCTATCTAAAATATAACCGGGCACTGATGTAAAACTCTTCTGTTTAATCATTTTCTGTTTGACGTTTATTCAGCTGTGTGAAAACCCCGGAGAACCCTCCGGAGGGATTAATAAAGTTACCTTTAATTTAATCTAATCTAATAACTTTAATCTCAGCCAAACCGATTTACTCACGAACAAATAAAACACTGAAAAAGCCAAACAATAACATTTTTAAGTTATCAAAGTGACTTATATATCATGTTTAACCCGAATAGCAAAGACCGCGGGGGTTTGAAGACGATGTGTCGGTCGGCTCAGATATTTGAAGTTTACACAGCTACATTCTTACCTGAAAATATATTAAAAGTTTTTTTGCAACCCAGAAAGAGAAATAAGAGCAATATTAAAACTAAGTAGCTGCCACCATTGTTGCAAACTGGAATTGGCTGGGCCGCGCTATGAATTCTGCGAAATGGTTTTTCAATTTTATTGTCTGGGTGGAAAATCGGGAGAAATTCAGGAGACTGGTGGCTCCGGGAGATTTTCGGGAGAAATTCGGGATTCTTCTGAAATTCGGGAAAAATCGGGAGGGTTGGCATGTATGGTTGCGGCAACATCACTACACCTCAGAGTAAATCATATCACAGAATATGACGAGCGTATGTTGAGACGAACTGAAGAGGAGGACAGGGACAGGTGCTGCTAGGGCGAGACAGACGTCTCTCACGGAGTCCTTTAGTGCTGCAGCCAGGCAACATGCTCAAATAGCGCACAACTTCAGTTTTTTTTATTTCTATGTGATGAACTCTGCATTATTAAGTGATAAGAACAAGTAATCTGATGTCCTGTAATCATTATGATGCTATAATTTGAGATACAATAAACAAAATAAGGTTTTGTACAAAGTATCGGTATCGGATCAGTATCATTGATACCACCCTGAATATTACTTGGTATCGGATCGGAAAGAAAATCAGTGGTATTGCACATCACTAGTGCTTGAGCAAAAACTATTTTACTTGAAGATCATCGAGGGTTTTTTTGGCAACGAGCCTTTGTGTTCTTTCGGTCAATGGTGAGTTTCTCCTTAGAATTCTGTTCTGGGTTCTTCTGTGTCCTTCTGGATGACCTGTTGATACACTGTTGAAGTAATTTTGGTCGGCCGGCCACTCGTGGGAAGGTTCAGAATCAGAATCAGAAAGGGTTTTATTGCCAAATGTTGAGCAGGTTTACAACATTAGGAAATTGCTGCGGTGCTTCAGTGCAAACATACTGTCATAAATTACGCTTAAATAGACATGAAAAAATAAAAATAAGAATAAGAATTAAAGTGCTACGTAGAAAGATATATAGATGAGTGCAGGTGGTGATCAGTGCCAAACATGGAATGATGCAGTGAACACAGCATAGGGTCATGTGTTAGTGGTGGGAACAGTCATACGGTTATTGTTCATGTGTCCAACAGCAGAGGGGAAGAAACTGTTCTTATGGTGAGAGGTTCTGGTGCGAATGGAGGGGAGCAGGTCAAACAGACTGTGTCCAGGATGAGAAGGGTCAGCTGAGATCCGAGCTGCACGCCCCAGTGTCCTGGAGGTGTACAGGTCCTGCAGAGATGGGAGTCTTCACCATTATTCCAAGTTTTCTCAGTTACTAGAAAATGAAAAAGCCTTAGAAATTGCTCTGTAACTATTTCCAGACTGATAGCTATCAATGACTTCTCATCTGTTTCTTTAGATTGTCAGATCAAGTGTTTGTCACAGTACTGGGTCTGCAACCCAGTATTTGTGTTTCAGGTCCTGGATTAATATTCTTTGATTTAGTGTTATCGTGTTCCCCCTAGTCGTCTCCACGTGTTATACGCTTCGTTTCTAGTCTTTAGATTTCTGTCACGGTGCCTTCCCTGTGTTCTACATTTAGTTACTCTTGTCTCAATGGTTCATGGTCTCTCTTTTCCCCTAGTCAGTCATGTCTCCATGTCACAGTGTCAAGTCTGTGTCTTTGTGATGGTCTCATATTTCCTGTTTTATTTTGATAGTTCCTTTTCCCGTGTTCAGTGTATTCAGTTTTGCTTCCTCTTTGTCTCATTATGTTTGATTAGTCCCAGCTGTGTTTCTCTCCTGTTTCCCATTCTCTTGTTACTCCCTTGTATATTGAGGCCTGTGTTTTCTTCTGTCTGTTGTTGTGTCATGCACCCTCTCTGTGTGTGTTTCCTTCATGATCCCGGTATTTCCTAGTTCTCTGTTCACAGTTTAGTTCCCCATTTTCTTAGTTTCTTAGGTTTTTGGTTTGAGTTTCATGTTTCATGTTTCTAGTTTCTTGTTTTTGGTTTTGTTTTCTGTATTAGTGTAAGAGTTTTTTTTCCAGCAATAAAGCTGCCGTTTTGAGTTTACTTCCCGTGTACGAGTCCTGCATTTGGGTCCTACATCCTGCCTGCAACACAGCAAACCATGACAGTGTTGTTTTTTGAGCTCATTTGGCTTTAAGTGATTTTTGACTCAATCAGTCTGGCAGCAATCAGACCTGGGAGTGGCTAATAATAATAATTGGACTCAGCTTTCCAGAAAACTTGATTCATCAAAGTTAATGTATAATTAAACAATTACTTTTTTCATACAGATCCAAGCAGGTTTGAATTGCTTTCCCCCTCATTTAAAAACAGCATTTCATATTTACTCGGATTATCTTTGTCCAATGTTAAAATTTGTTTAATGATCTTAAACATTTGAATCTACCAAATATGTAAAAAACTAAGGAATCAGGAAGGGGGCAAAAACATTTTCATGACACTGTGCGTATGTCAAACAGTAGTAAGTACAAAAAAGAAAAAAGCCCAGCTTCACAGAGCAAGTACTGTACAGTACACAGAATCATACCACCCTATGCTACACCGTGTGCTGTTCCTTTCACATCTCTCACTTTTCACTGTCACTGTGAATGAATATTTCATATAATCTGGGAGTTTCAAAAAGGCTGATAAATAGGCAATTATATCTGTTTATCGGAAGGAACTTGGCCTGTTCAAAGACAGTAAAGAAATGGGAAGCTGGCTCCTTTGAGGTGCTCTGTTTAATTGGCTCTTATTCCAGTGCGACTTTAAGATGCCCAGCCACACAAGGTTCCACCAAATTAGCTTTGGCTTTAAGATAATATTTCTCTTTGTGTGCAAAATATTCACTCCTCAGCAAGAAAGCCCGACACTGGGGTAGAAGAGCATATCCATCATTTGTTTTGATACTTGCTCATTATCAGTGACTGCAGTATTTTTTAATGACACCATACCTAACCCTTTGTGCATTAGTTTCAATTAATGCACAAAACTTAAGTCATTTACCAAATCAAATATGAATACAAAATATTATATTTTATTATAGGGTTCCAAAGCAACCCACTGGGTGATGCCATACTTCAATGCATCCATCTTTATATGAAACAGTAAAGACCTGTTAATCTGGGTGTCAGATCAGAAGATTTTACTATTACTTTATTAAGTTTTATAAGAATTTGAAAAAAATTTCTTCCTGTCATTCTTTAACTCTTCATGCCATACTTTTGTTAAACCTCTTGAATAAAAGCTGAAAGTCTGCACAAAAGTTGTATACGTGTCCAAATACTTATGCACCTTACTGTATATTTGTTGTTTTCTACATTATTTGCATTGTGTCTTTTACATGCATGAATTTTTATGTCCCTATCTCTGTTTGAGTTCCAGCATGTAATTTCTTCCTCTGTGCTATAAAACAACTCAGCATGTCCTATCACTTCTGACCCAGTGGAGCGTGCATGATAGTCACAGTGTTGAGCTTTTCCTCTTCACTGTGATGTGCTTATGTGTGTATGGCAATTATGTATCCCAGAGCCATTGCTTATGTTTGCAGTGTTGTAAGGTTAAAATGGTTAACATAAGATCTTTTATAGTTAAATGTGCAGAGGGCAACTGGACTATTCCTTTTATTCCTTTTTTTTCTCAGTATCTCCATTGAGGATGACTGCTTATTTACTATGTGTATTCATATGATCTGAAATCAGAGAACGAATGCTGGGGGAAAAAATTGTTTCCTTCTCATTTAACCCACTTTTGCCAAATACACCACCTCCCTCAGTTCATTCCTACTCTTAACCACTATCTTCTTCCTTCCCTGATTCCTCCTACTCCTCCCCCCTCACTGCTGGCCTCTTTCATCCCCTGATGGCCCCCTCACTGCTAATTGGAGAGCGAGCTGTCCACTCTTCATTAAAAGATTTAACAGCCAGTCAATTAGGAGCTACCTCCCTCCACCCTAAACACACACACACACACACACACACACACACACACACACACACACACACACACACACACACACACACACACACCAACTAAACCGTAGTCTGTAGCCATGGAGACAGTTGGAGATAAAAGCCCAGTGGTCATTTTGATGGACTTAGAAAATAAGTGGCCAGCTCAATTATAGATGTGTGTGAGGAATTACAACCTTCAAATTTTGGAACAGGGTGGGGTGAGGTGGGGGGTCTCTATTGACTTTCTACTCAATTAAACCGGATTTGAGTTAGTCCACATTCGCCCAATTTAACTTTCTATTCTGTGCCACAGCGAGTGTGAAGAGAGAGTGCACATGAATCACAGAAAATTGCCATTATGTCTGAGTAGATGAACTTAAAATGTTTTTAACACTTTGTATTATATAAAAAGTTTATTTTATATATGTGTGTGTGTGTGTGTGTGTGTGTGTGTGTGTGTGTGTGTGTGTGTGTGTGTGTGCATCATTCTAAAGAAATCCACCTGTGAACATCCATGGTTTAGACATCGTGGTCATGGACATGTACAAATGTACAAACTCCTGAGTGTTCAGCTGGTCAGATAAAACTCAAGCTCTGTACAGAAAAGAGCCAAAGTCAGCACCATCTCCTGGGCTGGCTGATGGAGGCTCTTTAGTGGTGTGCAGGACATTAGTGAGGGCCTTTTATAACATGGTGATGGCTTCTGCAATCTTTTATGCATTTGCCTACCGGGGAGGTGGCAGCATGAAGAGGGACAGGTAACAGCTTAATAGACTGGTTAAGAGGGCCAGTTCTGTCCTGGTCAGTGCTCTAGGCCTCATAGAGGGGGTGGGTGAGAAGAGGATGTTAGCCAAGCTAATGTCCATGATGGGCAACACCCGCCCTTCCCTGCATGAGACTGTGGAAACCATGAGCACTCTAATTCACTTTTTCTTCCTGACCCTGGTGCTACTGTAGCACCTGCATTTCCCCAGTGTGGGATTAATAAAGTCTATATCTATTTCTTGTGACTTCTTTTCTTTACAAGAAGCCATAGAAAGCACCCTATACTCATCTTTCATCTTTCACAAGTTCCTATTGTGTTCTATAAGGAACTCTGGTGATCTTACTGAACTTGCTTGCTGTTGAGGTAAACTCAACAACTCATGTTGTTGCATGTTGACTGTGTAAGCTTGTGTAGTTCCATAGTCACAGATGAATTCTGAATGCAGTGCTTTGCCTAAAACAAATGAGAGATTCAAGTTTACTTAAAAGCAACAAAAAATATGAAAGAGCAACACAAAGACAGGCTGTAAACACAGTGGGGTCAAAGTAATCAGTTTCCATATGTGGGTCAGCTTTGTCATATTAAATAGTATTTTATTAAAATTACATAATACCTACTCCTTCATAGGGTGAGCTGTTAGGAATGCCACACAGAAAATGAGAAAACTGGACTGAATAAAGGCAAACTTTGTCCAAATGTGTCCAGTGTGCCAACATTTAGTATATCTACATAAAAAAAGAACTGAGGGCTCTTCTTCTGCCCTCCTCACACTGGCTCACTCGCCATCTTCCATCCACTCAAAGACCGTTTCCATCGTTATCAGTGCTGGACATATTTTCAAGTATGAATTCCATCTTCCCAGTGGTTCGGAACATTCGATATTTAATGCTTATCGTACCATAATAGTCAACAGTGCATAATACTTCTACTACAATTACTGTGACAGTAAAAAACTAAGGAAATTATGGCATCAGATGCAATCAGTGTGAAAATTCATGTTCACACTATATTTTACAGGCATAAATTACCAGCTAGTGTGTTTCATATTTCTAAAGACATCTATCATAGCAGAATGCAAAACATCCACCAATCACAGTTACATAATGTTTAGAGCAGCTGGATATGTACAAATAAAGGGAGTGCAGCTGCATATCTGATAGAAAAACCCCCCAGCATAAAATGAAACAGCCAAGTCCATTTAGATTAGCAAAAACACACGTAGTTATGAAAAATTGTGGTATCCTTTTTTATATAGACAAAGAGAAAAAAGATGCAGTAGCTTACCTGAAACTACATTATCAGTAAACGCGACTATACTACTTTGGCTACATGGAAATACTGCAACCACCGTCCACCATTCACTAATCTCTCTGTGTGGTTGAGCAAAAATATTGCAGTATTATTGAGAATTTACAGTAATTTTGTCTTTACAGAGTCTTAAATGATTTATAAAGTTAAACTGGTCTCTTTTTTTGTTGTGGGAAAGTTCACACTGCAGAAACATCATCCAAACTTAAAAACTGATTTTCCTGATAGGGAAAGGTCAAATGCAAAATCTCGCTGGAATCTAAACTCCCGGTAAGAGCTACAGGGCATGATGAAGGGTCACTTAAGAGTTGCAGCAAAATCTCTGTGCAAGGGCAGAATCTATGTTTTCCTCAAGCTAAGACACGCTCTTACAGTGAATAGCCGTATGTGATGCAGACACACAAAGACACACTTGATTCTGAGTGTGCCTGAAAAAGCACTGAACAATAAACTGCAGTTCATTTGCAATTAACTCTCTTCACTAAAGTGGCGGTGCACTTAGAGCAGAAAATGCACTGAAGCACTGCAGCAGCTACAACATAGCATGAGCTGCTTAACTTTAAGTTGGAGGATATATTTAGCTCCTCATTCTCCTCTCCGTCTTACTCCTTTTCTCAGTCTTTATTTTTTGTTCCACTCATCTCCCACTCACTGCTTTTTATTTCTTTTCTGCTTCCCCTGCCTGCCTGTCATTTAGCAATGACTCTCAGACCAGTTCTGTGGGATTGTGTCATTATAGAAGTGCTATTATGGCAATAAAAAGAGCCACAAAACAACTTTACTATGACTATGGGAAAACCACTGAGAACATAATTTCTCTAATTTTATTTACTGTTCAAAGGTTTTTTTCCCCCAACACTTGATAATAAACACCCTACGTATGGATACAGGAGAGAGGGAGATCATTAATACAGTGAAGTAACGACAATACAACTTTCAGGTCTGTTAACAAATGGCACCGGCTGTTTATATTTACAAGCTGCCGATTTTAACGCACTGAATGTCAGGGAAGAAGAAGAAGGAGAAGAAGGAATTATGGCCACTCTGGCACCCATATACAGGTGGAGGAGAAAGGAGTTGGGAGTCATTAATCAATCGCCTTGTCCTGACTGAAGACAAAGCACTGCTGACATCAAGGACCTAAGCTGTCAGTGCTGCTTTGCAGCCCACAGCACAGAAGAAAAGGTGGATGTGGGGGAGAAAAGTGAGAAAATAGGAAAAGCGATGGCGTGATGAGGTAGATGAAAGACTGAAAAGGAGTATGAAAGGTTGACTTTATACCTTTGCCTTGGTTTAGGAGTCAGGATCCATCCAACAAGTAAATATTAAAAGGGGACAGGGTATACTGATGTACAAGCATGTTCACATGCACTTGAACACTGACAAAATTTTAGTTTCCGAAAACATATTCGAGTTACAATATAATTATTAGAGATGGCACGATACCACTTTTTTATGTCCGATACCGATACCGATATCATAAATTTGGATATCTGCCGATACCGATATGAATCCGATATAGTGTTTTTTAATCAACAAAACTGTTTTTTAAATATCTTGCTGCATTTTGTATAAGTTCATACTCAAGTTTAAAACAACAACTACACTAAAGCTATTCTGTTATACCTGTATGCAAAAAAAAATATTTCATAGTTCAGCAATACTGATCAATCTAATAAACTTAAACCTACACCATCCTCCCTATTCTGGTATTTTAAAGAGTACTTAGCGTAAATATTAAGCAACCTAACTAATAGGGTTCCAACTCCCAGCAACAACAAAAATAAATAAATAAAAAATAGGGAACCACCCCTCACGCTCCACCTCATGATGCTTAATCGACGTAATCAACCTTAATTTGATGCAGTGTGAAAAAAAATGCACAGAAATCAATTATTTTTCAAATAATCCATCCATCCATTCGCTTCCGCTTATCCTTTTCAGGGTCGCGGGGGGCGCTGGAGCCTATCCCAGCTGTCATAGGGCGAAAGGCGGGGTACACCCTGGACAGGTCGCCAGTCTGTCGCAGGGCTAACACACAGGGACAGACAACCATTCACACTCACATTCACACCTAGTGACAATTTGGATTAATCAATTAACCTATCCCCACAAGCTGCATGTCTTTGGACGGTGGGAGGAAGCCGGAGTACCCGGAGAGAACCCACGCAAACACGGGGAGAACATGCAAACTCCACACAGAAAGACCCCGGCCTGATGGGGAATTGAACTCAGGACCTTCTTGCTGTGCGGCAACAGTGCTAACCACCGTGCCACCGTGCTGCCCAATATATAAAATATTAAATAGATTCAACATCTTTCTTCAACAGAATTGCAGACTGCACAGATGGTACCTTCCCAAAGGAAAAAGTACTATAGCTTACTAGGTATATATTAGACTTAATAGTTACTATATACAGTAATGGACTTCTATTCATTTTACATCAAATTAAAACTTTGGGTGTCAGATAATTATTTATTAAAAGCTAGACATTTTAAATGAGAATAAGAAAGAAAAGTATGTCTTTGTGCCCCCTTTTCCCTGTTAATGCCCTATCGGCCCCCCTGGCTAAACTTTGCTAGATCCGCCCCTGCACAGTTACCAGCCGTCAGCTACGTAGAAAAAGATCCTGGTGTAGAAAGTAATATTAAATAAATTCTAACAACAGCTTATCAAGCTTAAACGTGCTGCTGTTGTTCAGCCGCTGGTTTCCTCTTTCTGGTGCAAAGTGGGCCAAAAACAAACAAGAGAGACGGACTCGCGACAGAAAAGCCGATCAGCTGATCATTAAGCAGTTTCATGATTGAAGTAGCAGCAAGAAGAGGCAGTCGCTCCATATATCGTTTGTTAAGCTTAACGCAGGAATGCTTTACAAACATTCAGAGATGGACTTACACACTTGCTTTACTTCTCTCGGGGATAACTTTGTCGGAGATGAAATGCCGGGTTGCTAGCGAAGCTCCAAATGCTATCCAGACCACCGACAGGTCCCGCATGCCACAGCCGCTCTATCACGTGATGCATACTGCTCCGACGTGCTAACGTTCTGAGGCGAGTTATGGCGTGTTGCAAGTTTTGTGAGGTGCTTTCGTGATATTTAATGGATCGGATTACATTTTTTATTTTTCTCCGATATCCGATCCAGTAATTTAGGTCAGTATCGGACCGATACCGATACGTAATATCGGATCGGTCCATCTCTAATAATTATACACTTTATGTGTAGACCTCGATTCAAGTCAATTCATTTTTATTTATATAGCAACAAATCACAACAACAGTCGCCTCAAGGAGCTTTACACTGCAGGGTAAAGACCCTACAATAATAGAGAGCTCCCGCAATCAGATGATGAGCAAGAACTCTGGTGAAAGTGGAAAGGAAAAACTCCCTTTTAACAGGAAGAAACCCCAGCAGAACCAAGCTCGCGGAGAGGTATCTGCCATAACTAAATAGGGACGATGGGAGGAAGAGACACACTATTGAAGAGAGCCAGAGATTAATAATAACTAATGACTAAATGCAGAGTGGTGTTTAAACACATAGCGAGTGAAAAAAAAAATGAATGAAGAAGAAAAGCTCCCAAAGCTAGCTATTCCAGTGTAACTAAGGAAGGATTCAAGGTCACTTGACTCAGAGCTAAGGCAAGTTTTAAGCCTAATTTAAAGCAGAGAGGGTGTCTGTCTCCCGAATCCAAACTGGGAGCTGGTTTCATAACAGAGGGGCCTGCCTCCCATTTGACTGTACATCTGAAAAGGTTTTGTGTTTTTCTTGAAGGCAAGTCAATTTTGTATTGCTTTTCAAGTGCCTTCATCATTTCAAATGTTAATAATTAAAGGCAACATTTTGGATTTGTCTCATTAGCTCTCTTGGCCAGAGTTTATTCAATAAAGAAAGAAACTGAAAATTTTAAATTAGTCTGAGTGATTCATAATTATAAGTCACAGCGCTGTAAAATATATGGCTGGTGTAGACTCATAACTTAGCAATGGACAAAATGAATACAGCATACATAAATTTAATTTTAGAAAAAAAGATTTTTTCAAAACCGACGATGACGTTGGCGTCGGGATTTGAGTTGTGAAAGCGTCTGTGCTGAATGTAGAAGCCACGTCCGAAGTTCACTCTGATGCCTATGTCTTTCTAAATGGAGGGACAATAACTGCGTGTGTATATGTAAGCATGTAAAAACTGCAGATAGTAAGATTAATAGCAACAGTATTTTGTGTATATCCAGCATTGTAGAAATTACGTCAAAAAAGACTCACACCTTTGACGTTGCATGAGTAAATATCCGTTTTCCTCATCCACACGTAAAAGCAAACACTGAGTTTTTGAAAATCTCCACCCTGGCAGGAGTTTTTAAAAATCTAAGTAACCCTTCAGTAACCCAAAATGGCGTTTACATGTGGATGAAAGGCAGAAAAAGCAGCGTTTTCAAAAATACCTGTGTACGTGTGGACGTAGCTATAGTCACTTGCATGACAACATTTGATCAAAGCACTTTCAATTTGGGTGAACCACTCAGTTTTTAGCCTGACCAGTGACAAACAAATCCATCAGAGATAAAGTAAGAACAGACTTTCAGAAAAATACAGAAGGGTTCAACACATTTCACTACAAAAAAAAAGAGAAAAGCAAAAGATTAGAGAATGCCATAAAAATATCTCAAAAAAGGCAAACAGTGTTGTTTGGACAGATAAAACTAACCTGCAACAGAATTACACAGAGAAAGGTCACAATCCAATCCATACAACTTCACCTGTGAACACTGGGGGCACTGTTATGCACGGCATGCAGTGGTGCTGTGTCAGTGATTATTGATGATGTGACAGAAGATGGAAATAGCTCAAATTCAGCCACGCATGCAAAACTGAGTGAAAAGTGCCTCAGACTATAGGTGGAAACTAAGCCAAAACATACTGTGAAAATGACCAGGGACTTTTTCAAGGTCAGGAAGTGGAATATTCTGAAACAACCAAATCAGTCTCCTGCTTTCAACTCCATTGTGGATGTACTTCACCTAAAGAAGATAAAAGTAAAAAGTGGGCAGAAAGACCCAAAACAACATCTTAAGACAGATGCAGGTACGACCTTTACTGCCAGACCCTTCAGGCGATGTCTGACCAAGCATCAGGAGGTGGAAACGCACAGTCCCATGGAAACCCATGAAGTGACATTTAGGCTCCTGAAAATATAGGACTGTGTAACAAACACTTGTAACCAGCCATTCTGCTATTGAATAGCTGTTAATGGAGCTGCTGAAATACAAACTGATGATGCTCATAGTTGGACATGAGCACAAGTTTAATGTGCCTTTTTACACCACCAAGAAAATGAGCTATCATTTAGTTTGACGTTGAGCTCGTCGCCCACCATGTGTCTGACTGTTTGCTAGGTGCTGTTTGGCCTGAAGCAAGGCGACCCAGCAGTGCTATAACAGACGTTCACAAATGAGGTTTTAGTTCAGAGCAAGAGCTCCGCAGAGGATGCCCAGAACGTGACCAGTTTGTACCAAGTCAGTATGATCTAGCACAGAAAACTTCATTTTTCTGTTAGATTTTCAGCACAAATATTTCCAGGCCTGTGACTGCATCATGCTGTTCAGTGGCCTTTTCTGTTCCCAACATATCCCAGGACACACTCCGACAGATGACAGCTGCTTGGATTCACAAAGTGGAAGAACTGAAAAACAGACAGTTCGTGCTGTCACCTTTGTGAAAGTCTCAAATTGATTTTTCTTCTATGAAGAACTTGAACTGAAAAACTTTTTTTAAAATTTCTTTTTACTGTCATCCGTGTAAAACTATCCAACTACTTTTTGTGCACTTGGTTACCTTGGTAAAAACAAGAGAAACAGAAAAGCTGAAGCAAGAATAATTACACTTTTTGTTGCAGATAGATGCAAAAAAAAAAGTTGTGTTGAATGCAGTTTACATAACTAAGAATAATAACACTAAACAGTGCCAGTAAAGTGGACTGTATCCTCACTGAAGAAGTGTATCGTGTACAAAGAATGATACAAAAGCTAATCCTTAAAGACAAAAACTTTTTGGATAAAACTCTTCAGAGATTACTCGGCACTAAATGGTTTTTTTTCTATCAAATGAGCAAAAAAAAAGAAAAGAAAAAATAGATAATACGCACTTTGATGGGCTTTAAACGTTCACTGTGAGCAAGCAAAAAAGAAACAAAGCTGAGATGAAATTCAGCATATTTTTGCTTTTGGTGCAGACTCTCTTCATGAACTAAGATGCTCCACCGATTTACCAAAGACGGTTTTTAATCATAAGTTGTTACTAATGACATTAGTAAGTTTTCTCTTTTACACAAAGGTACAGAGTCACATTAATGAGTAGTAAGTGCCTGTGCTTACCTTCCATTTAGTGTTAAAGTGGCTGCAATCTTTTTAATTTACAGCTTGTTTTGTAAGTTTTCGATTTTTTGGATAAAGTTTGTTTTCCTTGACTGAATCACTGTATTATACATACACATCATATGCAACATCCAGCAGATGCTGCTTTATTATCCAGCATCCAGCAGCACACTGAATATGTCACTGTCAATGATCTGTGTCATCTCTTCCCCATAGTGTGTACAAAAATATCTGCACTTGCATCAGGGTTAATGACCAAATATCCAAGAGTGAGTTCTTAAGAAGAATTTATACAACTCAATAAAAATAACCCCTTTTTGTCCTGCACAGAATCTTAATCAACAGTTTACCAGCTTGAAGCTTAACAGCGATGATGTGATTGCAGGGATATTTAAGAAACTCCTGAGCAAAGGAGAAAAAACCTCCAGGCGATTTCACATTTCATTTCAGTTGAACCTTTTAGCTTAACAGACACACTTTTTCTCACACAAAGAAAAATAGATATATTGCAGATGATTTAGCTACTACTAAAGTTACATTTACAGTCCTTGGGCATCCACATAATAACACATCTAATACACTAACAACTAGCTTTCAACTAGCTTAGAGCTTGAAAATGTTGAAAATGGTATCACGTTTTTTATTTAATGCTGCAATATGATGAAAAAGGCATCAGTTTAAAAATGTATACCATGAAGTATGAGGAGGAGAAAAATACCACTATCAACGATGCTTTAACATTACCTACTGTACAATCTGAGACTCCAAACAACAACAGTAGTTGATATCCACTGCTACAGTGCAACACGTCTATAAACATTTCTGTGGGCCGGGAGTACCAACACGTTACCCTGACTAATGCAAAACGTAGCTGTAACACTGTGTGTATCATGCATGAGGAAGAATTTCTTGAGCCACAAGGTAAACAAACTTTGGAAGAATGACAAAGCTGTGTCAACACAAATCAGCGCTCTGTCTCATTGTCTGACTGCAGCTCTCCATATCTGTATGTATGTCTATGGCATCCCATTGAAACACACAGATTTACTGACACCAAGGTAGCCATTAGCAGCACTCTTCTCACCTAACTGCAGCAGAGGGGGTACTAAATCTCAAAAACCTGTCATAGCAACAAACTCATATAGGCTTAATTTTTGTTTTATGTTCAAGTCTGAGCCAAAATGGGCCATGCCACACAAAACTGGAGCACTGTTTATGACATCAGCCACATGCTGTGACAGTGAACATTTTTCATACTGCGTTACCAGTTAAGGAGACAAGTCAAGCTACTCCTAACAGCAGAGTCCTCCGTCACAGACTAATATTATGTGATCGCCACGCAACATTTAGTTAAACCCCAGCAGATCATTCTCTCTTACACTGATAACAAAATAAATCAGTAATGGCTTTGACATCTTCACAATTGCCTGTCAGATTTAACCAAATAGAAGATATTAGAAACTAATTCAAATTTTCAAGTCAATAAATCAACAAAACATTTGAGCTGAGACAACACTCTCACTGCAACAGCTTCTTAAAGAGGACGAACATCTGTAAACAACTGTAGAGGGTACTGTAATTTTACAGTATGTCATTAAAATGACATAAAGACCTTGAGGTAACAGTGTTGAACTTCGACTAACACAGATAATTTCTAAATATATCAAATAACCCATACACTGAATTATTTTTTATTTTGTAAACCCAGGTCATCTTGTACCCTTTTCAGCTTCACGTCCTCTTTGTTAATGCTCCTGCCTTTTCTGAAATATCCTTTCATCTTCACATACACCTCCCCTGTGGCTTTTCATATTTACCAAACTGTCTTTAATCTTTCATATTCTAGAGTTTTATTTTGCTTTGGGGTATTTCTTGTGCATGCCCTCCTGACAGTTTTTTGATAGTATTAGGCATTGTTTGGATTTCATGTCTTTCTTTCGCCTGTCACTTGCTGCCATGTTTGCTTCATGGGCCGCATTCATGCTCTGTACATTAAAACAGAGATTACTGACTTTTATCTTGTCATCTGTCAGATCCCCGCCTTTGAGTCAGCTTGAACTCGTGTATAATATGGTTGTCTCCCTCCTTTGAGGGTTTCCTCTCACCTGAGCCTCCACTTATCAGTTTTTTCACTCTTCCCTGTGAATATTTGTGATGACACTGTTATGACTACTTTAATCAAATATATATGTTTATATCATCTGTATTTTCTTTCACAAGAATCATTAACAGGTTAATAATCCAATTAAAAGAGCTGTGAAAAAAGTAAATGAAAGACAATGTACAGTTTATTTGTGAATTAATGCACTAATAATTGCCTTACGTTAGATTACAAGGACTTCACTACCCATAATGCTCTTATAAGTTATCTAGCAATGTAAAGATATTACTTTCTAAACACAAGAAACTAGTTAAGCCTGTGAAATATGTGTATTCCTGGTTTACATTGACTAGAGAAAATGTCTCGTTTCAAGCGTGGGGTCTCTTCTTGTTTTGGAGCCACTGTGAGATAGCAGTAATTCCCTTTGCAGTATCAAGAAAATTACCCGAATACATCTGGAAAAATAGCGGCAGGGCTCACTCAAACAGACAATGATTACGATTCTGCAGTTCAGATACTCCAAAGTAGATTTAGAAAGAAGGTTCTCATTGGAAATGCGCATGTGTCAAAGCTAGTGAATCTCACTCATCCAGTGTTGGTGCACTGAGGCAGTTATATGATGAATGCAAAATTCAAATTGGGAGCCTAGAGTCAATGGGACTGGTATTGGATACCTGTTAAAGATGCTACTAGAGGACATGACTCTTGGTTGTAGCTGTCAGAATTGAGCAGAAGACAAATGGAAGGTGGTGGATGTTCTTCAGGACTATCAGAGTGGATAGAGAACTTGGTAAATGATGACCTCGTACAATCAGACAAAGAGCCTCTCTGCTCACAAGCCATGCAGGAAATCATCGTCCTCCAGTGACATGAAACTAAAGAAACCATGAATGGCACCCATCCATGCACTGAAATCACATTTGTAGAAGATGAAGAAGCTAGGCAGGCACTTTGTATGATTCGGAAATATACTGCAAGGCAAAGGACGAGTCGTTTGTAACATGTGGAGGCTGGCATCACATATCTATTTGTGAGGAAAAATGAGGCACATCCATGTACGGAGTCTAAACAGACAATGTCATTTTGCCAGTACTTTCCCATCAGAAAAGATGAAGCCTGACAATGAGAACACTCTGTTGTTGCATTCTGCCAAAGCGTGGGGGGTAAGGAACACGTGTAGGATGATAGTCTGTTTCTCGCTTTATGGAGGAAGTCAGAAGAGCTTTGATTGTGACAATGCAGCGATGGTGCTGGAACGACCAATCATCAGACAAGGGACATTTAACCTCTGCACATTTGGCTCTGTAACATGTGAAGCTCAGCTTGGAAACCATCTGGCATAAACTGCAATATACCGAAATAGAAACAGCTGCAACCTCTCAAGTGTGCACTTGCATTAAAGGTTCACCGCGATTTCACACAGAGGGAGGTGAAGAAGTCTAATATTTGCACACTTCCCTGGCGATACAAAACCTAACTTTTTGTGGCAGCTGCTCACATTGCTAGTGACAGATAATTAAGGTCAGATACATACAGACTGGTGTCATTAGATTATAACCTTGCACGGGCAGTTTGGGACACTGTAATAATTTCCATCATGAATTCTGAAAATTTAGGTCACTGAGAATCACAAATGAAAAGTCTGGGAGTCAACGAATGAACGAAGCTGCTCTGACAACAAAACAACTCTGGGCAACTACCGCACTACTGGCAAGAAATGGTTAAAAAGGTTTGAAAAGAAAATCAAAAAAGATATCAATGAAGTGATGGAGGACAACTCGACAAAAGGGATGGTGAGGATGTGCAAAGGAATAATACATCACTATTAAACATTCAAGCGTAATACCTGAAAAAGGATAAATTAGTCCCTGAATTTAGGAAGTCCCTGTCTAAAGGAGTGCTTCTGCACATATCAGCATCATAACTGGATTGGGATGCTGGGAGATTTCTGTGGTTTATGGCACTGTTAACAGGAGCTGTATGTGCTCAGAATGACCAGGGCAGTGCCCAGCAGAAGGAAGGACATTTAACAATACCCAGTGGTGATAAAGACCATCAGAACCTCACTTTATGTGAATGACTTTATGCAAGTTTGCAGGAGGTGTCAGTGGCTCACTCAGTGACAGCAACATGAGCACAGAGTCTGCTGCAGGCATGGCCTGTGAATAACAGGCTCTCTAGATCTGATAGTGAAGCAGTAGATCTCTAAAATTCACATCATTTCACTGGCAAGGCAGACATTTCACACATTTGTTTCAAGGTAGATGTTGTGCTTTTAGATTTAAGACAAAGGTTGGACAACAGAAAGTGGCACCACTTCCACTGTTGTTGATTTCGGAGGATTATGCAAAATCATCGGGGCGTATTATGCCAGAGATCCAGCTCCCTTTCAGCTGGATCTCTGGCATAATACGCCAGAAAAACGTCAATGAACCACAAGAGTTCAGTGTTCAGACATTACATAAAGTTTTGTTAGCAGTCCAAGAGTCAATTGTATTTCAGGGTCCATTCACTAAAGAAAATGCCTGACTTTTAAGTACATGTCTCAACGAATAAATTCCAAAGTAATTAGACTAAAGTACAAAAATCATATTGAAAAAAATGTGAGGTGTCACTTTTTGGAAAAGCAATTTGTTTGAAGGGTACAAAGTGTCAAAGTGAGGGTACAGTGTTGCGCTAACTACCAGCTGGTGAAGGATGACACAGAGAGAAAGACCAACAGAGTAAAAGAGAGAGAAAAAAGGAACTTTTAGTGCTCTTGCACATCCTCATATAGAAAATCACCAGACAGTCAAGTGCTGAGTGGACTAACACACTCTTATCCTTAAATTTTAACACCTTGTGGGATATGCTGAAAAAAACAAACCCCCCATGTTCTCTCTTTTCTTCCTTAGCCATCGCTTTCTTTATTTGCCATCTTCCTCCGCTGCTTTTAGTTCAGCTCTTGACTCCTCAAAAACCCGTTCCCTCATTTCCATGAGAATTTCTCTGCGCTGCCCTTTCCACTACGGGGAAGCTGCATCAGACCTGTGCAGGTGGCTGATTTAGGTGTTTTACAATGGAGCATAAATTACATAAAGATAAGTGTGTGTGCAGTAAAATTGATGAGTAACAGTTAGAGTTTGATTTCTGCTCAGTCAGAACGCTGTAACCTTGCTAAAAGGATGGGATGTGAAGCTAATTACATGAAGGATGGCCTCCAATCATGCAATCTTCAGCGTGTGCTTTAGTGTGTGTGTTTGCAGTTGTCACCTGAAGCAGTATTGATGGTCCTGACAGCCTCCCTGGCGCTGACTCTGTTATTAGGGGGATAGTCAGGGACAGTGTTTTCGTAGTGCTTCCCTGACATCCGTGGACTCACTTTGGCAGGTAGATGACTGAAAAATAGAGAAATGGAGAAGGATGGAGAGGAGGGAAGGGGGAAAAGAGAATTAGATAAAAAAGTGAGGAGGAGGAACGGAGAATAGAAGACAAAAAAACAATAAAATGCCTTGGATTTGGAGAATTGGCTTACGCACGAGTGATACAAAAGAGGAATGAAGGTGAGATAGAAGGTGATGAAAATGTGATGAAGGAGATGAAAATTGGTTTCTGTGTGTGCGTGCAAGAGTGACAGATGTTTTAACCAAAGACGATTTGTGCTTGAAACACTGCCTGGTTCCCATTACAGCCGCTGACAATCTGAGTTTTACACATAATACCGTGACACATGTGCACAGTCACGAACAAACACACATGTGCACATTCCCAATTTCACACATAACAGCCAGCGATCCCCTCATTGGCTCACCCTGATTGGCTGTGCTGCTCATCAATGGCATCCACGGCACTCTCCACAGAGCTCAGGAGAGACTGGATCTGATTGGCTGACTCCTTCAGCAGGAAACGGGTAACAAATTGCTCCACGTTGGTTCCCCTCTCATACACCTGGAGAGAAAAAAAAAGGATTGACAGCGTGTGTCATATATAATTTGAGTTGTTCTGTCAAAAGATGTAACATCAAAATGTCTGTGAAGTCAATGTTTTCTTCCCCTTTCATCATGTCCTTCACACATCACAGCGCAGCACTGCAGCCTTCCTGTCCGTTACTATCCTGAAGAGACTTTTCAGCTCAAATCTTATTTTGCTTCTTCCTTGCATTCATTTAATGGTTGATTTGCTTCTCGCAGTGGACAGACAGCAGATAGGGAGGCAAAAATAACAAGTAAAAACAGACTAGTGCACTGTATTTGGAGAACATGACAGCTGGTAATGGATTATTGGATAATGAACGACTTGAGACGTCTATACAGACAGTTGATTATTTGACTTTGTGGATGTAGTGTGTTGCAGCTGCAGTGAAAAAGGAAAGGTTGGTGTCACTGAAACTTTGAGACAAGCGTTGTCTTTCACAAACGGCCACTACTGTGTGATGCTATTCTGCTGTGTGTGCTAATTACTGTAAATGATATATATAAATAAAGCTTTTACTTTTAGAATTTAAGAAGCACTTTTGCCTTAAAGGAAATGTTGAATTATGGAAATCTTGTAGCCCCATAGGGACACGAAAATGTGACTTCCTACTTCCTACTGTTTCAGTTCAGATTCAGCAGACAAAGACACGAAGCCGCTGAAACAATATTCTTCTTCTCTAGCAATACACAAAGGCATAGCAGCAAGAAAGGCGAGAGATCAATAAAGTCATCAGTTGTCAGCATCATTCACCGTTCTACTACAATACTGTTCCACCCGATTTACACCAGCCGCCTTAGATGAAGTGCATCAGTCTGTTGGTATTCAGCTTTCCCAGAGCTGTTTTAAATTGTGTCATGAGTGGCTATGAGTCCTTGAACGAAAGCATATTTAAAATAAATGAGAATCCAATAATACACGACAGACCTGTGAATGTGGAAAATTTGGAAAAGTTTTTAATTTTTTTTACCTCAAACATTTTCAAAGACAGAAGCTAAAAAAAAGGCAAGTGACATCCTAGTGAACGCATCAAAGCAGGTGTCCC
The DNA here is from genome assembly GCF_018398535.1 of Haplochromis burtoni. Lineage (NCBI taxonomy): Eukaryota > Metazoa > Chordata > Actinopteri > Cichliformes > Cichlidae > Haplochromis > Haplochromis burtoni. The sequence goes on along the minus strand of NW_024582549.1, from coordinate 463,392 downwards.
TGAGCTGCTCCGCTGATAGTGTGAACACAGCAAACTGTCAGAGGAGTTGAGTGTTTCAGATAAGACTGGCACTCCTGCTTTAACTCTGATGACCTTATCACAGCGACCACTTAATTATTTAACGGCGTGAGGGTGTGCTTTAAATAAATTTTAAAAAAGCCAGTCCATTCAAAATGAGTCGCAGCACATCTGTCAGTTCTGGATTTCAAGCTGTGTGCATGAGGCTGTACTTTACAGTTTACTGCAAGTTACAGTTTGCATTTAAAGACTTTAAGGTAGTGTTTTGGTTTTTCTTTGTTTTCTTTCTCTCTCAAAAAATTAATCTAAATTCTAAAAGATTGACATGACATAGTTCATTTTCGCTCCAAGTTGGGAACATTAGCATGTCAGTATAAGAAATGAAGAGTTATTTCCAAGGCTAGTGGTTACAGTATATGTAAACATGTATGTAAAATAAAGCGAAACTAATAAGAGTATGTTTCTAAAATTTTAACCCTCATTATTTCTACTGTACCAATATTTGACCATATGATTAAGTAATTTAGGTCCTGGTAACCCATCGAGGGCAAACTGTGGCTCTTACCACTTGCTGGTTGGGAGTTTTGTTCCCAATTGCCCTGAAGATCCTAAATTGGACCAGTAGAAGAAAATGCATGGAAGTGTTTTTATTTATGCATATTTGAAACTGTTTTAGTCAGAATATAGAAGGAGAAATACACAGCTGCAGCTCTAACATATTTTATAGCAAAAATAAAGCCCAATAAATCATAAACATAGTAGTACTAGGCAGTCTATTTGATGAATGTGCCATGTCTGGCAAACTTAAAAGTAGAAAAATTAAAAGAAAAAAGCATCAGGCTGCATTTTAAGAATAGATAAAATCTGGTAGTGGTGGTACTGGATCTCCAGGGAGGAAAGCATCAAAAAAATATCCATCCATCCATCCATCCTCTGGAGTCTGGAGCCTATCCCAGCTACCGTAGGGGGGTGGGGTACACCCCGGACAGGTTGCTAGCCTGTTGCAGGGCCACCACGCAGAGATAGACAACTATTCACTCTCACATTTACACATATGGACAATTAACTTAACTGCATGTCTTTGGTGGGAGGAATCTGATGTACCCGGAGATAACCCACGCAGACATGGGGAGAACATGCAAACTCCACACAGAAAGGCCCCGGCGAGATTATGGTGCGTCAAAACTAATCACCTGGAAACATTTCAAAGTCAACCAAAGTATTTTCCATCAACTCATGGAGCAACTTCAGCTTAATTAGCTAACTGGACACAGCTGAACCAATTTGCTTCACCCAGATGTCTTCAGTCTGCAAACTTAAGAGATGGTGACAGAATTTGAATTCTATTTTTGCTGCTAACGTTGGGGCCTGACAGGCAACGGTGACAAAGAAATAAAACTGCCAGCTTTCATGTACTGCTTAAGACATGTTTAAGGCCAAAACCTTTTCAGAATAATACATGAAAACCTGACTATTGAACACCAGGCCATAACTGACTGCACATGTACTCTAGAGAGTGGAGTCAGTCGGTCATGTCAGCTTTACTGTCAGGAGTCACAGTGCAGTGATTCAGGAAGACAATTAAGGTTCCTGTGCATTCACCCATTCTCTGCTGCACTCTAATCAAAGACAAACGCTCCTGTGAGACAGCGAATCACACAGGCCTCTGTATTGACTTCCATTATCATAGTCAATGACTTCCACACATGCACACAAGCAAGCATACACTGAAAGAGCCAAACTCATCCGTATCTGTGTGCAGAATAGTCCAGTCAGCTAGTTCTGATTTTCAAAAGCATCCAATAAAAGCTCAACTATCTGTAAAACAGCAACCAGATTACAGAATTTAGGCTTGTGGTCCAATTTGTACTTACTGTTTTATTCAGGAGGCGCCGATGACACATTAATGACTACCACGCTGAGATTCAATTATTTAAGAGGGATACACGTCTGAATAAACAGAAATGAAAAAGGAGAATCTTATCAGTTTTATTGAATAGTTTATGACGGTGTTGCGAGTCAATTGTGGACATTTAGTCTTAAAATTGGAAAATGCTGATAAAGTCTTGCCATTTATTTGATATATTCAACATGCTTTGTCTTTAGTTAGACAAGCTGAGTTCTAGCATTTATAGCAAACAAAAAAAATATTGGTAGGAAATTCCCTCTGGGTAAATGTAAATGCATGTGCCTTATAAATCAACAGATTTGCAAGAAGGATGAGCTAAGATATAAGAATTATGATGGTCGGTAGAGGCAAAATAATAGATGAAGGCTGAGATATAACTGCCCTTAGCACAATTATCCAAATGTTCATACACAAAACAGACACAAGATTTAACACAAGTCAGGGCAACTCAGGGGGTTGGGAAGCTCATCTGTAACCGGAAGGTTGCCAGTTTGATGCCCCCAGCTGTCTCTGTCTTGGTCGTTGTGTCCTTGGGCAAAACACTTTACCCTACCGCCTACTTGGCCAGAGGGGCTGATGGCGCGATATGGCAGCATCGCTTCTGTCAGTCTGCCCCAATGCAGCTGTGGCTACAACTGTGGTTTGCCTGCACCAGTGAATGAATGAATAGTGGAATTGTAAAGCGCTTTGGGTGCCTAGAAAAGTGCTATATAAATGCAATCCATTGTTGTTATCATTAACAGAGCCATTATCCACAGACTGGATGGAAATGAATGGATGTGTCACAAACAACAAGAAGCTTATTTGTTTCCTTGTCGATACCGTGTCACCCCATACATATATATTACCATATTATGTCGTTGTAAGTTTTAAGCATTGATAAACCTAACATGAAGACAGATTTCAATCTCACATAAAATGGAAAAGTGCATGAGCTCATATGAACGTGTATGCAAGATCGCTGATCATAACTGTAACATTTGGGCACTACTTGCAAAGGTTTGCATCAAAGCAAACCATGAAAATAAGATTTGACAAACTGGAGAGTTGTAGGGACACACAAGCTACCAAGAATATGAAGTATGAAATTTTAAAGGCACTGTGCAGAATTCAAAAAATTCTCAATTTGGGTATCCAAAAACATGCCACCAGTATAACTTCAGAGAAAATGGAGTGCCTTAATGGCCAAGGCGTTTAAGGCCTAACAGTTCTGTGGCACACCATTCCACATCTCTCCCTCTCTCCCCCATTTTTTCTGTCATTGCTGCACTAAAGAATTACATTTATTCAAATTAACCGATGTAAACATGAAATTGAAAATCACGATCAGTGTAAAGCAATGCACAGAAGTGTGTAACACAAAAGCAATGGCTCAGCTCCATTTATGAAAACCTGCCACACAGAACAGATACAGCAACACTACAAGAGGCCCCGGGGCTGTAAACAGTATAACAAATATATTTTTATGCTATTACAGTTGCAGGCAGAGTTTTTTTCAGCTTTTTTCAAGAAATCATTTTCCAGGACATTTTCAGTGACATGAGGCTGTTATAAGAGATCACGTTTGTGTCCTTACTGAAAATGTCCCTTTAAATTTTAGCCACTTCAAAGTAAAAACACATTCCTGACAAGTACCTTGACACAGTGCTGTTTTAAATACAGCGGGTGCTGACAATGAATACTGGCCCTTTTTTTCCCTTTGTAGAATTAAGTGATGAATAAAAACTACTGCATTATTTTTCAACGCCACGAACAACTCTACTTTTAGTGCTTGATGTATGTGTTAACAAGGTTAACCGAGAAACAACCTAAATAAACCTTTTTTATTGACCATTCTAAAAGTACAGATGGAAAAATACGACCAAGAAGTCAGCTGCTACAATGCTAACAGTACATAAAGCAACTGTTTCGTAGAATTGCCGATCTATTTAATGCTGCGAACAGTCATTATGCATCCTTAAAGTACAAAAGTAGAAAATTTACAGATACATAAAGTTCCAACTAGGTGCTGATAAATACACAAAGCAGTCAAAACACTGTGCAGGGTGTTTTAAACTGTTTTAAAGATCATGACTTAACAATGGAGGCCATCTGATGAGCCCCTGTATGACACCAGGCTGTATAACATGTGCCATTTTACCAGACATTAATAAAATTTGGTTTAACACATCTGAAACTATCCAAACTTTTAAACACATTTTCACCAGTTAATGATGTTTATGCAGCTCAAACAGCTGCAGAACACTTTAAAATATGCAGTGAATGCAACATGTTTTAGGTAGCGTGTATATCCACCGTGGTCCTCCCCATTCTTCCTCAGTTATCCTGCCCCCTCCTTGCTCCCTCTTTCAAATGTTTCACATGGACCCAGCTACAAAACCCAGGATATGAAAACTGTGATCTATAATTCACACAGATCACTGACCCAGGAGGAGATACACCCTCCCTCTCTCAGCTGGCTCCCTGAACACGACCTGGTAATTAGCTTTGTGTATTATTCCTAGCATCTATAAGTGTGTCTTTATCTCATAGATAAACTGAGTTACAGTGTTACTGTGTTGAAATACAAAGCTCTCCTTCAAACCGTCACGACGGTGAGGCTTAACATTTTTATTGTATTTTGATGCCTCTTTCAAACAGCATTGTGCCAGAGACTTCCTATGAAATGATGCATATGCGTAAAGCAACAATATGCCCTGACAGAGTTTTTATTCCAGCACGGAGGTGGCTTTGTTGTTAGAAAAATTAAAAATAAAGGTCTTTCTTTAACTTACCCGGTTGAGCATGGGACTAATGTGGCAAAAGGCTGCAGGAGCCTGGGTGTGATTCTGCCCCACTGTCCAATAAAAGTGAAAAATAGTCCAAAAGTATTTTTTTCAGTAAAACTAATTTATTCAGTTACTAATAAGAGACTGCGTCAGGGAGGTCACTCAGTCCTTTGTATGTGCCTGTGATATTTCATCCTGCTCTCTTGCATTTCCCTCATTTTCTTAAGGTTACAACAAAACTCCTCGTTAACAACCTACGCATGTGTTCAGCCCCCCCACCCTTCTTCTCTCTCATTTAAACACACACACACACACACACACACACACACACACACACACTTTGTAGCAAGATGGAGGTGGCTGATTACAGAAGATTGTAGGTGGTAATCAGTGATTACAGAGGTTGTTCTAGTTAGGGGAAATTATTCCACCCTCAGCCAGTCCCTGATGGGGTCACAAAAGCTTTGTGGAGAGGCAGTGGTGACATGTTCATCTCCAGTATGATTGACACGAGTGGCTACTCGTGGCTACAGTTACCTTCTGTTATGACCTAAGGCAAACCAGGTAGCATAATGCTCTCTTCGAAACTGTGATAAAAACCTGCATCCCGGTAGAAACAAACTATAAGAATATCACCTCTGCTTCACATCCAAGGTCGAGATCTGGGGCAGCAAATTAAAAGAAATATAGCAGCATCTGAAATACATTATTAGAGAAAATTATAAAACCTTTAATGAATTCATACCAAGGATGCACTGTTCGGTAAAGTAAGAACTTCTTCTTACTTCTTACTCGATTTGCTTTTATGTACCTTGCAAAATTGACTTCATTAAACTCACTGACTTCATGCAAACAACCTCAGTGCAGTGTGCTTTGCAGACAACATCAGGCCATTTGCCATATGCTTCCCTTGCACTTTAAAGCTACACATCGACTTCATTAATTCTAACAAAATGGGAGAGGAGAAAAGAGGTTAACCTAAGAACCTCTGCTCACAGCAGCATCCACCAAGATGTAATGACTGGGTTCTGCATGATGAAACAGTGAGTGGCTCGCCCATTTTAGTAAAGCCCCAAATCAAGTTGTGATTGTGGTGCTGTTCAGTCTTAATAATGTAACAACGGTCTTCACAGTTCACTGTACATCAGGGCAGAGACAAAGCTGTTGCTGACCATCTCTCAGACAGATGGCTGACATAGAGGATGTAAGTGTTGGTATCGATCCACTGATAATTCGTTATATCCTTCAGCTTAGCGTGAAGGAGCACGATCAGTCTCAAAGGAGAGAAATTGAGTGAGAGCTCTTAGAAGGGAATGGATGTGCAATCAGGTTTGAAAAAAAGAGACAAAAAAAAGCTCTATGGTATCATGTTAGATAAACAGCTGGTGCAGTGGCGGGCTGCTTCAGTAGGTCCTACAATGTTAACTTAACTCTTTACCCTTTGAAAGTCAACCAAAAGTAACCCTTGAATTTTTTTCTGACACAAGTGGTTTCTGTCTGTCATATTTCAGGCGTGCTTGTAGAACAAAATGATCGGGTTTGCATCATAATGTAGTGACACTTGGAATAACCCGGAAACTATTCTAATGGCCATCAAACCACATCTTTATACACATATACTGAAGTGTTACAACTTGTCATTAAGGTTACACGGGAGGTCCTTAAATGTCGTCTTTATGGGGGAAATATTTAACATCGTTGTGCAAATTTCTATGCTTTTTGTTTTTCAAAATAAAATTTTAAAAACATTCAATTAACTCTGGGTGACCCAGCGATTTCTTGCAGGGATCAGGCCCCAGCTTGTGTCCAGAAAGCATGCTCTGCTACATGTCACCCGTCGCTTGATGTCTGATTTATGCTTCAGTGGGAAATTTACTTAGGATGTAACCAGAAACCCCTCTTAATCCTACATTGCAACCTTCCACATAACCTGGCAAGAACAACTCCCGAGAAATATAACTACATGTCAGGTCAGTGCAGCACACTGTGAGTCTGATTGGCATGGAAGAAAAAAAAGATTATTAACAGTCATGGGGAGCTCAAAGTTTCATCATAAGAATAATAAGACAAGAAGAAAATCAAAAGTGTCAAAGTGGTGAAACACAGAGCGCCTGCTACTTTGCTACCCTGAGAGAAGAGAAGAGAAGAGAAGAGAAGAGAAGAGAAGAGAAGAGAAGAGAAGAGAAGAGAAGAGAAGAGAAGAGAAGAGAAGAGCTCATATACCCTGTGAGCAGTTTCCTGTCCCTGCACTTCCTTTTAACTCTCCTTCAAACTGCTTCAGGACATACAACGCCCACATCTCAGCCTACCACTGTGTGCTCTCTGGAGACTTCTTTGGCTGACTATTTTTAGATTACTTTCTATTGGTTTGATCTTGTTTGCCATGGAAACCAATAAAAGTTGTTTATGTTACCAGACGTCTGAGTTGTCTGCCAGTTGAAGTCCTGTTAATTCCTTTCATTTCACAGTTAAAGACGAGTCAAATTTTATATCACAAGTCTCACTGCAGACCCGACATTGTCTCCCAAAGCAGGCCTCTACCTGTGGGGATAACAGAAGTTTGATGGATTGGAAAGCAGAAGCATATCTCCCTGGCTGGTCTGCTATTCGAAAACCCTGCCTCAGCTTCATACATCAGCCAATTAAAATCGTATCAGAGCAACCTCAGTCAATATGTCTCCAAGCAACACAATTTTAGCTGCATGGAAGCTAGGTCTAAGCAAATACACCTGTAACAGGGAGAAACATATTCCCCATAAATGTCTATTCTCACCGTCTGCCTCAGTAATCAGATTTAGCTGCAGTCAGTCAGTCTCTCTCTCTCCCTCTCTCTCTCTCTCTCTCTCACACACACACACACACACACACACACACAACACACAGCACCACACACAGCACACAACAACACACACACACACACACCACCGTCAGCCTGTTTTCCTTGGTTATTACTCTCCACTTTCCTTTTTTTTTTTTACTCCCAGTGACCATCTTCTTATTAAGACATCCCAGCTGCACTGCTAGCTGACCACAGACAGCTCAGCTGAGTGTGTACACTGTGTGCACACGAGTGTGTGAGACTGAGCACTAATGGTGGACTCGGATGGCTAACCACCCGCTTCTCTTCCACTGAAAACATCTACCAGGCCATTAGCATGACACTAACCTGAGGGTGGACACATACACACAGGGTGCACCGCCATAATCTACTCTCTCAGTGGGATTTTGTGGCCACTGCACAGCCACTCACCAAAGGAAAAAAAAGAGAGAGTTACAGTCTTCAAATGTTTGACTTGTGTTCTTTCCGTGTTTGTATTTGGTTCAATATGCAAATTGGACCCCTGGTTTAGGAGCCTTGCTTTTAAAGCACAGTTGTGGGTGCTAAAGAATTTATCTTTACGGACTGTTTAACCATTTAAGACCTACCATAGAGCCAAGTCCACCAGAGCTTAACTTTATATTTTTACATGCTGTAGTGCCATTTTTGGGAGCATTTCAAGTTGCTATACGTCAATACAACCGTTATATCCCAAATTTTAATAATATGTATCCATGAACTCCATAGTAACTGCATAAATTGCAATAAAGTACAATAAACTACAAAAAAAATTGATAATTGTTTTTTACATATATTTCTAGTTAGAGAAATTTATGAGGTTTATCCTTCAGAACTGTAAATACAAAAAAGTTGCACAAAACAGCTTCCCACCACAGGAAATTTATTTTGAGTGTCTTCATAGTTTTATTTTTGAGATACACCAATTTTTATATACTGCAGGAAAACCGAAAATAAATATTATAATGCAAATTTGCAAAAAATGTGCATCAAAATAAACTATTTCCAGCAGTGCAATTTGAAACTATACAGAAAAGCATAAAGTCAAACATGACTTTATGCTTTTGAAACTACATTTTCCGCGAAAATGACATCACTTGCGGTTTTGAGCAGGTAATGGCGGACATGCGCTGATGTCTATTCCAACGTAGAAAGTGTTATGAACAGCTGATCAGATCGGCAAACCGTGTTTCTGGAATATTATGTTTTTGTTGCTGCAAATGCTTTTTACGAAATATTTGCAATGTGGAAGGAAACCGTGATTTAGGACAAGCTGATGGAAAAATGTGAGTACAAGTCCTCCGGTTTCATATGCAAAAAAAATTACTGCACTAGCTTATGTGGTTGCAGTTCTACTGGAATTTTAAAAATAGTTACTCAAAACGGAGCTTGCCCGCTCCGACCGGTCTTAAAGGGTTAAACAAAGATGATACAAGATACTTTTGAGAAAGTCACAATAAATCAGTATTACTCATAATTTATGTGATCATGCACCTATAGGAATTATTAGATTATATGAATGAGCATTTTGGCATAAAGGGTAAGGCTGCTATCGTATGAGACTTTCTCTTTAGCTGTAGTTCCCACACACCGTGAACGCAGCCTCAAGTAAACTGATGGACTGACTCTCTACAGTCACTTTGGCTTAACCATGTACCTAAAAAAAGAAATATTGTGGGCCAAGGTGTTGATAGTCCCCTCCACAAACTACCATCCATAAATTCAAATGCTTTGGGACAGTCCTCACTGACACCCTGTTTCTGGAGATGGAGCTCAGTAGTCAGATTGGAAAAGCCTCTACTTTTTGTTCAAGGCTGAACAAAAAAGGTGTGGATAAAATCTCAGGGCTGGTGTGGTGATCATACTGCAATACGGCAGTCAGATATGGACATTGCAGGCTCCCAAGCAGTCTGAAATATTCTGTATACACAGTCCTCCTCTCAGGACTCTCCTGGGTTAGTAATATGCAAAGTATGGAAATTGAAAAAAAACCCTATACTTTTCCTCTACAAAGGATATTAAGACTGATACTCAATAAGCAACTAACAGAAAATAACCAGAACAGAATCACATCAACACAAGGCTATAAAAATGTATTTTAAAAGGGTTTTAGAAGAGGTTACCAATTCCTTTAAACTTAAGTCTCTAAGTGGAATTGCAAGCAGGGATTCACCTGAGGATGTAGCTCTCTGTCACAGTGTGTCGTCTGTCCTGTATCCCTCCTCTCACCCCCAACCGGTTGACAGCAGACAGCTCTTACTCTCTGAGCCTGCTTCTGCTGGAAGTTTTTTCTCGTTAAAAGGCAGTTTTTTCTTCCCACTTTCCTAAAGTGCTGGTTCATAAGGGCTCATTTAATTGTTGGGATTTTCTCTCTATTAATGTAGGCTCTTTACCATACAATATAAAGTGCCTTGAGGCAACTGTTGTTGTGATTTGGTGCTATTCAGAATTTAAGGATGTGAACAATCTCACCTATGTAAACCATAGACTGTATATAAAAGATGGGTGTAATCACCATAATATAATTCAATGGCTTTGCCACATTTTGTGGCCTTTCAGCTTTAAGGCGACCTTTTTTGTTTTCAAGCCAGAAGTGACAAGCGAGTGCTAGGTTTTGAGCTAAGGCTAGCAAGCTTAGTAAGCAAGCTGCACCCATTGACTGAAGCATGTAGCATCAGACCCTGCTAGCTGGCACTAAGCAATATAATCATTAAAATACTTGAGTCTGACCCACTGAAACAAGATTATAAACTTCTTGAACAGTTTGCACCACACGGCAGATAATTCTATTAGAAATACTTAAAATGCACCAGTATCACAAAGATTAGGCTATATAGGAACCATGTTGTGAAATTAGCTGTAAAAATTGTAATTTTTTTTGTAACCAGGTTATAAGCATGGTGATTTTATCAATGAAGTTGGGCATTTTAACAGTCTATGACAATCTATGGGGTTGACTTGATTTGGAGCCTGACTCTAGTGGCCTTTGGAGGAACTGTAGTTCTTGGCACATCACACTGTTTTTGTTTTTTGTTTTTTTCAGCAGCAGAGACTCAGTGGACACATGAGCACGAACAAACCTTGAAACCAACACAAGCCTCAGCTGAATTTTTTACAAAGCTTTGAAAACTAAGAGCTGTTTCAGAGGGACAGGAAGTTGGCCCGCAGATGGGTAAAAAGCCAGTGTGTAAGGCATTTTGTGGACACTGCCAGGAGCACTGTCATTCCCAAATGAGGTAAAACAGCCATAGTGGCGCCGCTCCAGCAAAACAGTGGACAACCAAGAGAGAAAACCTAATGGTCCCCATAATTACTGTTTATTTTTTATCACAATTTTTGATGCATTTGTTCCAGTTAAAAATATATATTTTTTGGCGGTTAAATGTCACTCAAATCATTGAGGCACCATTTTTTAAGGCAGTAAGTAGTTTCCCTTTATTTAACTACATGTGAGCAATGGAAAGCAGATCTAAAGAGAATGTAGCTGCAAGTCAATGACCAGATCTCACCAGAAACTGATCATTTTTCCACAACCAGAAACTTACAGGGAAACTTGTACACCATTACAATTATCCGTATTAATTAAAACATAGACACATAACCATGACATATTTGTTTTTGCAGTCAGGACTGAGGAAAGCTATAAAAAGCAAAAGATAATACATCAACATTTGGTCTATTGGAGAGATCTGACTGGTGGAAGTGACTTCTGGAAGTGTGGAAGTGGTTAACAGGAGGCAGCATGCCTGAGTTTGTTTCTAAACAGAAGGCAAGCTCACAAACAGGCATCAGAATCATACACACTCTTCAGATAGCATGCCAGCATCACAGGCCCACAGAGAGAGAGAGAAATGGGAAAAAATGAAGGCGAGGAGGAGGATGGAGGTCGAAGGCGGGGAGAAACAGGAGGAGGATAGGAAGGGGGATGGGAAAAAAGAGATGCAGAAGAGAAGGGAATAAAAGGGATGGAGCGACAAGAGGAATGCACCGCGTGCTGTGTTGAGCTTTCTGTTTCATTTGTGTGTTTTAATTTCTCATTCAGTCAAATCTGGATTAAATCACTGAGTGGGGTTCGATGTCACTCCCTACTCCTTTCACCCAATTATCCATCCATCTCTCCATTTTTTCCTCTCCTTTTCCCACTCCCACAGTCCTCTGCATTATTCATGCGTTGGGTGTAACCTCATCAGTCAACATACCGACAAAACAACACACACACACACACACACACACTGCCAGTTCTGCCTCTCCCTCCCTCTCTTACATACACTCACAATCTCACACACAAATTATTCACATCCTATTCAGTCAGCAGCACACTTTGTAGATTTGTCAGTCACATGTCCACCTCTACTTTGTAGAGACCTGCAGCACTTTGACAGGAGACAGGCAGGTACAGGTACATATAAAAACACATATATAAAGCTAATACAATAACACAGCAGCTGATTTGATCCATCTGAAGTTGCCTCAAGGCAAGGAATTATTCCATCTACAGTATTGTTTGGTAGAAAAATGGGTGATGGAGTGAACTATGGCTACTACTGTAGAAGCTGCTTTTAGTGATGAAAATGAAAGGGATGCAGAGTCTGAAAGTTCAAAACCAACTGGCACTTTGTTAGCTGTGTGTAAGTACAATAAAACACAGCAGGATACTATTGTTAAGAAATATATTGTATATATTATTTATTTCATAAAATAAAGACTGTAAGATAAAGAGCTGTATGTCTGTGAAGGTTCTCAGTCATCCTGGTCATCGTAGTCTGAGGAGCTTGGAAAGAAAAGCGTCTGGACTTCTTTGAGTTGCTTGAAGACGTTTCACCTCTCATCCGAGAAGCTTCTTCAGTTCTAAGGTCAAATGGTGGAGAGTCCCAGATTTAAACCTAGTGAGTGTTTCCCCCCAAAGAGGGACAAAGGACCCCCCGATGATCCTCTACCTAATCACATGAGCCAAGGTGTGAAAGCGGGTGTGGGTCACAATCAGCCAGAGTTTCGGGTGAGCTCATTGTGAAACCTGGCCCCACCCTATCATGTGATTTCCTGAGGTCAGATGGCCCAGGATGTGAGTGGGCGTTAAGGCGTCTGGGAAGGGATCTCAAAACTGGATTATAGATGGCAGAGAGTTGGTGTCGTAAACCACCGCTTCTGTTCAAAGATGGTCGCTCACAGTGGACCTAATTGCCTTCTTTCACTCCTCTTTCAAACCATCTGTCCTCTCTGTCCAAAATGTGAATGTTGGCATCTAAAAAAAGAGTCCATCCATGCCAAGATTTCTCTGAAACTACACCGAGGCGCAGCTGTGCCATGAGCTAAATGCCAACATGCTCACAACTGTGCTACCATACTGAACATGTTAGAATCTGAACATCGGAAAATAGATAAACAATGTTCCACTGAGCGATGTAAGTTTGGCAGGGACAATGGTCAGGAAACAAAATATTTTTAAAAAATTAGATCATGTTGGTATAGTTCATCACACTGGGAACATTAAGGATGGAAAACTAACCCTCGGATGTCTTACTTGAAGGCTGGACTATTGTAATTCTTCATTATCAGGATGTCCCAGTATTGTAGCCTGCAGCTGATACAAAATGTTGCAGTGTGACTGCTCACAGGAGCTTGAAAGAAAGCTAACTTCTTTTGACTGGACACATTGAAAGCCCTTCATGACCTCATAGCACCAGAAAATTGCAGCAGAGCTCTTTATTCTTAGACTGCAGGCTTGCTTTGTAGCTCCAAGAGTTACCAAAAGTAAAACTGGAGGCAATGCCTGCAGCTCTCAGGGTGCTCCTCTGTGGAACCAACTCCAAATTTGGGTTTGGGAGGCAGACACCCTTTCTTTGAAGATTAAGATTAAAACATTTCTTTTAGTGGATAGCCTACTTTATCCTCGTTTTTTGTCCATAAAAGGAATCACAACTTAAAAAATGTTTTCAGTGCATTTAGAAAAACTTGAAACTATGGAGGCTGAGGGCCTTGTATTACTTGCCACCTTTTTCCAGCCAAAGGATTCACCAACTGATTACTGATTTTAGGTTTGAGGTACAGCCCCACTCTGAGTCTGACTCTATCTCTCCCTTCATCCTTGGAGAGAAAGAGTTGATTTTGTAGGGGGGCTGTTATATATTTAAGATTTATAATTAGGATGAGTGATGACTGGTGTGAGTTGAATATATGTAACATATTTTATGGAATTCATCTTATTGTGAAATTAAAACGTAGGCTATACACAAAAAATTGGTGCCAATCCATCTAGGTGTTATCCTTCAGGATGCTTAGAGTAGACTATATCAACCTTAATGACGATACATTCAGTAGTTTCCCATAACATTTCAGTCTGGGCTAAAGAAATGCAGCAAACATGTTTAAACATTTACTAAATAATTCAGTTTTTCATAATAAATAAGAGTGTACGTTTGCTTCTAGTTTCACTTAAGCTCAACTCTATAATAAAAGGGAGCAGAAAACTGGAAGGACCTTTCCCTTCTTTTCAATTATTTAGATCAAGACTAGTGAGGAAAAGCTCTGCAGCTGAGATTGCTCTGCGAGGCCTGTTTTTTTTCCCTGATGATGTTTCTGATGGTACTAGACGTTAGTCTTGAGAGTCAGGTCAACATGAAAAGGTTCGTATCCGGTATCAATACTCTCTCATCAGAACATTGAGGAGAAAAGAGAAGCAGCACAAGGTCTCTGTGTGGTATTTCTGTAGCTAAACCTTTAGAAGTGCAGTTCTTTATTTGAAGGGAATGTGTCAGCTTTAGAGTGCTTAAGGCAGTTAAGTGCCATGACCCCACAACCAACATCTATATCCCCTTCACTTAATGCTATTAGCAGAGGCTCCGTAGCTCTTATACAGGTGCCAAAATGCTTTCCCTTATGAACAAGCACTTGGCAATGGTGGGGAAGAGGAACTCCCTTTTAACAGGAAGCTACCTCCAGCACAACCAAACTCAGCTGTTGTCTGTCATTATGTGTTCAAAAGAATGGATTAAAAACCAGCAAGTCCTTTCATTTAGTAGTAAATCTAAGAAAATGAATTAAGAATTTTAGCTTTACCTCCAAATTCACAAGTTTTATTAATTTTCTTCACTTTACTACCAGCATGCTGTATTTCTAAATTTAGTTCGGTCAATTAAAATAATTTATTAGACGTATGGTATGTCAGCAGTTGGAAATTGGACTAGGAAACAAGAGTGGGTTGTTTTTTTTCTAAATGAACCAACTAAGTGGTTTTAAAATTAAACTTTAAGTTTATGTAATTATTTCACAAAGCAATTATTTATTCATATATTCAGTTATATTTTTGACTTGGCTGAAAACCTTTTACGGTCATTTGCCCGTTTTTAAGGCTTCACAGAACAGAAAATTACACAAGGCTAAAAGTTCAAGACCATAGGCTCCGCTTCAACGAAACACTCCACTTCTACCTTTCAACATTATTATACTGTGTATTAATATTTTCATCATAAACCCACATTAAATCCTTATGAATAAGGCACGAATGCTGCACAAACCACCAAGAATGCTCTCATATGTACACAGCGAGCCACATGGCATGTTTTACAACAGGGGTCTCAAACACGTGGCCCGGGGGCCACTTCCAGCACACGTCAACCGTCCTTGTGACCTGTGTATTGACGTGAAGAAATATAATGCAATTTGGCCCTTAAAGTTAGTTTTTTTGTTAGGGAGGTTTTGTTTGTTGTTCAGTGCAATGTGAAAATAAGTTCTTTGAAAAGCAAAACATGTTTTAAAATGAAGGCAATATGAGCAGAGAGTACAAACATGTTGAGGGATTGGCTGTTAGTTCAGTGAGAGAGTTATTTGTAAAGAAAGCAAGTTTCACTAGAAGTCAAAAACTAATGTGTTCACTTATGTCTGCATTTTATTTAGTTAAATACTAGAAAGAGAGTCTCAATTTGTTTATTTGGTAGTTCACTGAAAGGCTTCAGTTAGTTAAGAGTGAGAATAAAATGCATTCATGTTTGCGGTTTTGTCTAGTTATGCAATATTAGAATTTTTTCAAAAACAAAACACTACATTTTTGGAAATATTTGTGGGTGGGGTTTTTTTTGTACTACTTGAACACTAAAGCGGCCCTCCAATGAGATGACAGTGCCAGCAGTTGCCCACAGCTCATTTAAGTTTGAGACCCCTGTTTTACAACCTTCATTTTTCCCCCCATTCATTCACACATCTACACTTCTTGTCACACTCTCACCACACCCATTCTCCTCATTCCATCTCTTCAGCTTTCTTCCTTGTTCCCTTCCCTTTCTTGTCTCCCCATTCTTCTTCATCAATCTTCCACCTCTCTCTCTACTCTCCTCACCCTGTTCAGGCATTATTGTGCACAGACCAAAATGCCTCCCGCTCCCCTGTGATCCGCTTCACCTTAATCTTCATGAAGAAAAGAGAGGATGAACAGGATCAGGTGTGGGGAAAGGCAGCAAAGGTTTGGGGGTGGAAGAAGACAATGGAGCATAGATGAAAGAGGAGAACACGAGAGGGAAAAAGGCACAGAGTAGAAAAGATGGGGAGGAGGAGTCGGATGGAAACAATTTCTTGAGCAGATCATTTAAAAATCTGCCCTAACAAGATTTTAACTGCAGGAAAAACTACATGTATGAATCTGCTCCTACAGAGTTGTGTTGGCTGGCTCAATAAAAGCCTGAAAGCTAAAGAGAGTGGCTCATTAAACACAGCATGTATGGTCAGGAGATATGACGAAACATTCCTCTTATTTCGGTTGTCTGCTTCAGCGCTTATCAGCTACCACACACACACACACACACACACACACACACACACACACACACACACACACACACACACACACACACCTCATGGGAGAGGATGTTACTTATCTCCACCTGCTGGACAGAAAGCCAATTAAAATAGTTTTCTGGAACCACTTCTGACTCTGATAGTGCCATAAAGGCTTTCAGGAAAAATAGAAAACAAGATGAATAGTTCAAAGAATCCTGGATTTGAGGCATTTCAACACATTTTGGGTTATCCCTGTGGACTGCATGGTAGTTGCAGTCGTCACCGGGAAATCTGAAAAAGAGTTTAGCAACAAACATGAAGGCAGACCTTCTGCAAAGTTCTCTCTTACAGTTTTCCCCCCTGCTTGTAATACTTGGACGGGTGCATCTTTGTTTTTGTTCACAAAATTGGGGCCTTACTCTTTAAATCGAGTTTTGCCAAAGAGACCACAGAAAAGTATGAAACCAAACAGGGCCCACACTCCTTGGTGGGATCTGCCTGCGAACACAAAACATAACGGGCCAAGCTTTTGTCCTAACAAGCTGGCTCCATGTAGACTGACATCAACTCAACCTGTATCCATGACAACTGTCCCTAAAGTATCCAGCCTCCATGGCAATTGTCACCATAGTAACTTGAAAGAACACTTGAGGTGATGCCATGCTGACATGAGCCACAGCAGGACAACAGCTGACGCCTTTATTTCTTTACTGCCAGGATAATTAAAAAGTTCGAAAAATTCAGTGTAATGTAAGTTTTGTGGACTTTACCCTTTGTTAGAAACCTACTTAAAAAAAAAAAAACTAGCAACATCTCTATCATGTAGCTTTCTCTAAATTTGAACAAATGAATAAATAATTGTATGTAAGAAACAAGAATATGCTGAACTGGACAATCAACTAATTTTTCTCCTCGTGTTAAAAGTATTAATCATGCAAAGGGACAGTCTTGGACTCGTGAACTGTGCGTGCATTTCCAAGAAAATCTGCTAGGGACTAATGTGATATGTGAGCATTTGCATTGTGATATATTTTAACAATAAATTTACTAAAAACAATTGAGTTACACTGAGTTAAAAATAAAAAGAATGGGATTAACATCACTTGTGTAAGTTGGCTCATAAATGACTGCAGTCATCCTCTGATAATAGGATTATCATTTTGATTCGCTGTAGCAGAGAATATCTCCATTGTGTCTCTGTCACAATTTGTTTATTATTTCTCACAGGAGGACCCAGTATGCAGACAACAGGAAACAGCAGATGGATGGGGAAAAAACAAACAAACAAACAAACCAAGGAACTTTAAAAGGACTTAACAATAAAGGTGCTGCGCAATGAGAGAAGAAAGCCCACTGAACTAATACGATCCAAAAATCAAGCAGGAATGATCCAAAAAAAAAAAAAATCAGGAGGCAGCAGAAGAAAACCAACAACATGAGGGAGAGCAACAGGTGAACTCCGACACTAATGAGAGTGGGGAAAAGAACAACGGCGGGAAGTAAAAATGGGAAAAAGGAGCCAACCTTCAAAATAAAAAAAGCAAGTAACCTGAAAGGCAGACTGAGAATAAACTCACACAGACCAAAAGACAGATGAAGATTGGGAAAAAAACTTGAGAAAGCACAAAGAAAGAATAGCAAAAGATTTATAAAAGAAACCACAGGTCATTAAAAAACCTGACAGTCCCATTAACTGGTGTCACACAGGCAGGTAAGAGATATTATGCCGAAGACTAGAGAGGCATGCTACAAAGGAAATTCAACATAGCAGGACTTCTTTGTGTTAGCTGGCTCGTCAAAACCTTAAAGCTCCTTCAGAGAAGCCAGGCATGATCAGCTTTCTTTGTTAGCTCGGATTTTTCCGCTTCAAGCTCGGGGTACTCTCACATAAAACGAGGCGTTTGATGCAATTTGACTCTTCTTCTGCACAAAATGGATCAATTGAACTACGCCTACTCTAATCAGAGACCTTATCAGAGGGACTGCTGATAGAGATTTATAAAGATTATGAAAAATCTAACAGTCAAATGCAACACTGGTGCTGAGAGTCACAAGAGTAATGGTGCAGATGACTCTTTATGTTGTGAATTTATGATCAGTTGATCGGAAAACCAAATTTAATTGTCTTAAGCTGTGTTTCTTTTACTGCTCGCTGCACTCTTGGTGCTCTCAGTGTGATTTCTGCACATTTGACCTTTGCCACTTTAAATTATATAACTTAAACAATACAGGTGGCTAGTGTGTTCTCTTCTGGCACTTCCATAGTCTAAATCACTCTGTGTTGTTGCCAGATAAATGTGAAATAAATTTCACTGACTGAATATTCTTGGTGATAAACAGCCTACAAATGTAACTGATCGATTTATGAGCTGCAATTCAAAAAAGTGTAAAAGAGACTTAGCAGTACTAGAATCAAGAACCACCAGCTCAACACATGCAGCGTTTGTGCTGCTGTAACTTTTTAGCTGAGCTAAATAAGTTGCACATGTAAAATGTATTACTTCAGAAAAAATATGTATATGACACCAAATAAAATATGCAGTGAAAACATGGCAGATCGGGCCAATTTTAAACCAAAACTGAACATAACATGCACCGGACCAGGTCACGTGTTAAACACAATCACCGTGGTGATCAAACCTGGTGCAAGAACTACCTTCGTAACACAGGAAATATGGACTTAAGGCTCATACCATTAATCTAAAACAGGCACAAATATTTCTCTTACTATTATATATGTAAATTAAGCTTTTTACAATGCATAAAAAAGTCCCTCAAATGTGTATGGAATAAACATTAACAGCTAGCATACAGAAAACATCATGCAGTTTAATCATCTTTTGAGCTGCTTGAGTTATCTTACCATCTACTGATAATTATGCCTTTTGAATAACTGCTCTTTTCTCCTTTGTGGATTAGCAGGGAAATTACCCTTAATACCTGGGGTGATTTGATGTGAGGTCAGAAGTGATTTCATTTTATAAATCAATACTAATTACTTTGTGATCAGCTCATTCACAGAAACTTGGCAGTCTCTTAAGACGGGCAGCAGTGACTGTTTCCATTAACTGACAATCGTAGTGATGAAGTCTACATGTGACAAGTGAATGAAAATATCACGTCTGCATGAATTATCAATCTATTGCTTGTCCCTAAGGGAGAAAGACTGGGAGGATGAGTCTCACACACATGCACACACACACACACAAGCACACATACACATGGGGTATCAGTTTATCCAGCTGTCATTTGCAGCTGACGATACCAAACTTTTTCTCAGGGGACACATATTCAGGTGATTTATATCTTTGCATAAAGAATATGGCCTATAAAATTATAAAGATAATACACTGGGCACTGTAACGTGATTTAGCCTCCACTCTAATATTACTTATCTTATGCTCCATTGCAAAGACTTGAGAAGGCTTTTACACCACAGCAGAGCCTATACTGCCGGAGTATAAATTTCAGCTGAATAATCAGCTGAGATCCATTTTATTCTTACTGCGAACCGCCTTCAGGTGCCAAACAAGTGCTTTAAAGTACAGTGCAGTGGGTAAGTACAAAGCCTACCTCCGCACTATTTTTTCTCTGTGTCCATATTCATTGAGGTAGATTGAGAGCTAATCAATTCTCAGTGGGCTCTAAAAGGCCAAGACTCAGGCTACAGCCCTCTGCTCAAAGCAATATCACGCTCTGTCTTCTAGCCCTGCCCACTCCACCTCCTCACATCCGCATAGACTTACTCCAGGTTTCATGTGGCTGTTGGCTTTTTTTTTTAATCTAAAATGAAATTAAAAATAAAACAGTCTGCTGGGTGTTTGAATTACACTACAAGTGCAGGAGGAAATGAAGAAATCAACATCACTGGAGCTCTTTTTACAAGCTTCAGCTGAAAAACGCTGTATACAGTATGCCGCTATCACTACCACACTTACAGGCTCTTATCCCTACTTGTGGGCTAGCACTCAGACAGTGCACTCAGACATTTACTGAGGACCTGATAAACTGCTGCTGAAACCAGAACTGACTTGGTATGAAGCATTTAAAGTGTTGCTCAAATGATGTGAAGTGAGATCAGACTCGTGCAGGAGTTGGATAAAATTACATTTGACCTTTTTTTGAATGTTTGAGAATGCCAAACACAAAACCAGTTCAAGGGTTTCCCTGTAAAGTTGCTGAAAGACAATCTTTTACAACTCTGGGTGTTAAAGAGTTTCCACATATATTTTCAACCCTGTCTCACAAATATTGCATAAAAAATGAATGCCAAATTAGATTGCACAGTGCTAAAGCCTGGTACATTGTAAGATGTTGTAAAAGATGTTGGACACTTTGAATTTTATGCCATATGAGGCTCAGAAAGTATTTTTCTCATGATAATGTCTGTAGATTCACAACTTCTAGCAGTTATTGAATGTAATTTAAAGGATTGTTGACACAAAAAATGAATGACAAATCTATGAGAATTTATCCAATTTCATTTGAGCAAATGAAAAAAAGGGTACTCTGTTTAACAATAGCTACAATTGCTCACCTGTGAGTGCACTACTGTTGCTAAACCCTCAAATTAAAATTGACAGTCTGCACCTTAAGACAGTGTTCATAATATACCTTATCCTGAAATATTATGACAAAAAAAGCTAAAAGAAAGAACAATGTCCAAAAATATGCAAATCTAATTCTACTGCACGTCCCACATGTCTGGTTCTAGAAAAATCCTTCTGGTTGGCTTGTTTGTTTCATACTGTAACAAAAATTATTAACACAACCTCACATTAGTTTGACAAAAAAAGAGCTGATTTTGAGAAAAACAAAGAGTGAACTGAGAGGCAGAGAAAACAGAGGGGGCTGCAACAAAAAATATATAAATAAATGAACGTCTGAGTGACAGCTGCAGCCTCCACATTGCTTTTAAACAACAAAACATTGGCCTCCAATTTCCATTTCTCTCTCTGCAGCAAAGCATGTGGTAGCTTTGCCATTAAAAAGACATGCACACACACACACACACACACACACACACTCAGAATGTCCATCAATTTTTAAGTTGTCAGCAGTGTCTGAGCTTCAGTTTGGCCACTCAACTCCTTGAGCTAGTCAACTCCCTACACAGCACTGTTGGAGCTTTACTACCCGCTAAAGGCAATCTAATGATATCAGAGAGAGAATAGACTGAAAGTGTATACATGTATGTGTCTGCATGCAGTACAGTGGAGAGGAGAGTTGACTTGAGGTTGAGAAGAAGAGCGAACACAAGCGATACAGCAATAAAACATGAGACAGACTCCACTGATTGATTAAACAATGGCTGCACATTAGAGAGAAACTAGCCTGTGGGAAGAAGGGAAACGTGTGTGTGTGTGTGTGTGTGTGTGTGTGTTCGGGGTTGCTGAATGGCCCGCAGCTGAAAGAAAGATAAAGACTGCTGGTGGATAGAGATATAAACTCTCTCACACACACATGCTAATGCATGCACACACACACACGAGCAGAACCCATGGACATGGATGAGACTGGAGCTTTGGAGCAGCTGCTATATATAGTGCATGGGTGAATCTGGGATAATGCATTACTGTTCTCTAGCTGCCATGCAGACACACACACTCAAAGATGCACACAATCTAAACCGGTTGACTGCGAAACCAGTGGCTCTGTACGGGAAGAACTTGACATACCATTATTTTGACACACTTCACAACACACACATACACACACAGAATAAGGCATACAGAACACTTTAAACAAACAAATACACACACATCGACACTCAATCAATAAATACTCCATATGCACTGCCTTACATTTAAATGGTCATGTGAAAACACACAGCTTCCACCCTTGGAAAAAGCGCACTTATTAGTGTAGACAGCTTTTCAGGCACAGAAGAGTTGTGTGTTCATCTTCTGATATCTGTCAGTCATTGTCTGCTACAACACAACCCAAGGAACCTCCAGCTGCTGCACTCAGGTTTCAAATTCTATAATTGCAAGAACACACTGCTTGGCAATACTGTAAGATGAGGCCGGGTTGTAAGCCTGCACTTAACACATTTAATGACCCATGTGATTGTTGTTTGCACGAGTCATATCAACTTTGTACTCGTCACCCCTACTCGAGAGATTTTGGGAAACAAATTTATTTTAATCCAGACTTGATCTGTTCCAGAGGTAAGTAAAACTCATTTAAAAATCATATATTAACTTATAATTTAACTATAATAATAATTAAGCAGTGGAGCCTTTTTCACAGTTACACAGCATTTTTCCTTTATTTGTTCGCATAGGATTAATAGTTGTCACTTATTTATCAATTTTACACTGTTTTTTTAATTTACCTTCCCACTAGGCTAAAGCCTTTCATGGGCTTCATGTCACAGAAAAAAAACTAACACTGTGGTTTTGTACTCTTGTTGTGATTTTGTGACATCGAATAAACATTTGAACATTCATTCAAAAAGTTCTTTCAGATCAACTTGCATGTTGTCACTGCAATATTGTTACTACCCACCATCCAGCTCTCTTTTTCACACTGACACACACACACACACACACACACACACACACACACACACACACACACACACACACACACACACACCTCTTACCCGTTTGGTGAAGTCCATGGCTTTGAGGATGGAAAGGTTGAGCGTTTCCAGAGAAGCCAGAACTCCCTCATAATCTCCCATGTGCTTAGCAAAGTAGTCTGTTTTACACAGAGTCATAAAATAATTTGCAATGGTTAGCCCAAAGTAGCTGATTTAATATCCTATATTTAAAAAATATATTTTGCATTTCAACAGGCAAGTATTTTTAATAATGGATAAGAGAGGGAATGAGGGCAGTGGCAGGGAAGTAAGTGCGTGCTTGTGTGTGAGTGTGTGTCAGCAGTCTACTTACCGCAGAGTTCCTTAGTGTCAACATTACTATCACAGCATAGCAAAGGAGCAGAAGAAGGAAAGAAAGGAAAGGGAGATAGGAAGAAAGGAAAAGAATGGAGAAGAGCAGGGTCAGAAACATAGGAAAGTTGTTTTGCATGCAGTCACACATACAAAAAGAGTTTGGCAAGCAGAGAGGGATCTAACAAGACTGTGGCAGGAGTCTGAATCAATCCACCGCCATCATTCATGCTCCGTTCACTGCGTGGGGACTCATTTGGCAATGAATTCTTCACTGCTTCAAAGAAGATTTTCGCTGTTGACTGACCAGGAGAGAAGTGGGGTGGGACAGAAAAAGGATGGAAGAAAGGTGGAAATGAAGGAAGAAGGACGATCCATCCAAAAGATGGATGAGATGCAAGTGATGACGGATGAACTGTGGCTTAGTGGAGGAGATAGGCAGAAACACTCCATCTGTCCACCTCTTCATTGTGATAATAAATCACTGCTCAGCAAGTCCACAAACATAATGAGAAACGAAGTGTTAAAAACAGTCAAAAAAATGTAATTTGAATATTTCAAACAGCATACGTTCTGTTGATCCTTGTTCAGCAGCCTCATTTAATAGGCTCTGCTTTATTTTATTAAGTATTTGCACACAGTGTTTCTGCCAGGATGAATCCTGATCCTTCGTTGTGACAGATGGGCTTTAGTAATGGCAACCAAAAATCTGGTTTTAACCAACAATAAATGCATTTTCATGTTTGCGCACAGCATATGCAGCTTAAACAGAATTTAGGGATGTCTGTGTACTGAGTGTTATAAAGTTGTTCCAACATTTTTGCTGGTTAAAACGAAATGAAAGATTGTTTACTATCCAAATGCTAGTTCCAGATGCAGGGTGTGTTTTCAAAGAGAGAGTAAACCAGTAATTATGTTGTTCTCCGCAAGTGATGCAGCCGCCTATTGAGTTAGTAATGAATTTCACTGTACTTGAGATTCCACCTTATTAAGTGCCAGTTTGTTTTTAGATTTTACAACATCCACTGAAGACGTGAAGACAATGAAACACGCTGATATGAGGCTGTGCATATTAAAATGGTAAATGTAAATGGTAAATGGCCTGTATTTGTATAGCGCTTTTCTAGTCCCTAAGGACCCCAAAGCGCTTTACACAACCTGTCATCCACCCATTCACACACACATTCACACTTGTACAGCTTAACTCCATCAGCTGTACAAGTTCAGTTTTTATTAAGAGGTGTTCTGGTCTAATAGTTTAAAACCTGTATCAAAAGGTTTTTAGGACATCTGCACCAACTTTGGCTATTCCCTTTTAGGGATGTTTAGGGGATATTTGCCTATAAAAGACTTGTTAGTACTTATTTTAACTGAACATTAACATGCAGAAAATTATGCTTTTGGTCATTTGGATTTGTCATGACACTGTTTGTCAAGCAGAGCTTCCTCCAGTTTCCAATACGTGACTAAGTAACTTCCTAGTTTGTGAAATAAATTGCTGAAAATAGAATGAAAACAAAGAAAAATACTAAATTTAATACAGCATGCTTTGTGTTTGAGACCATCCAAGATGTTTGTAAAACGCACTATAATTCTGTTACTTAGCGCTAATTAAAAGTAGTCATCCAATCTTAGCTGATAAATTAAGACTCCACTTACTCTTTTCCAAATTTGGTAACATCTAACACCAAATAAACAGCATGGTGGTGGCTGAAACAGTAAAGCTTTGATTATACTCTGCTGTGGACCCGGACCATAATAGTCGAGTAGTTATTACTGTTATACTTGTTGGAAGGGTGATTGAAGTCCCCGGCTTGGGGCACATGTGCAGTTGGTGCACCAAAAATTGGCAGGATGTCCACCCTCGCACTCACCATCTGATGATGAAACTGTACTGCATGTGGGTAAAGGCAGATAAATAGAAATATATGTTTTTGTTATAATGACTAGAGTAACTCCAGATTTCTTCAAGTGCTTTTGAACAAACTGAATAACTCAATTACTCTGATGTGCAGGTGAGTGTCTTCCTTCATTTTGTGCAATTATGTTCTAAAAAAAGACCGCAGGAGTTTTCGTTCTGCCTCGTCGGTTCACGGGGAAAAAGCATGTGAAACTGACTGAGACTTGTGCAGGGAAGATTTGAAGCCTGAAAGGGCAGGAGAAGGGGAATGAGTGACAGATGGAGAGGATGAGGAGAGAGAGCGTTGATGAGTTGAGTGATAGAAGCATGAAAGCTTGAAGAGCATGACAGAAAGCTCAGAAAACAGCCTGATAGTGAAGAAGGATAAAGAGAAATGGGAAGAGACCAAAAGAGTGACAGAGGAAGACGAACAGCTGGAGGCAGAACAATGCTCAGTCTCTCATTTGCATCCATCAACATCTTGCTTCACACAGGAAATGCTTATAGAGTTTCTCCTTTTATTCGGACCAATCAATAACCCTATCTGCTGTCACATGATGATGCTAAGGCCTGGCATGCAACCACCAAATCTACTTAACCCTAATGAGTAGAGCATTTTCTGAGTGCATTCTCTGCAGCAAGTAAGATTGATAAAGTGAGCCCATATCCAAGTGGCAATGTCACTGACGTCAAAGAGACGGTGGGCTGTTGCTTGGACCACTTATTGCGCTGATGTAAAAAACCTGAGCCAGGGTGGAGGATTTGTATATTAAACCTAATTCAATTCTACAAAAATGATAAAGGTCAGCTTTTGTTCTGCCTGGTTTCATTTTATTTGAGGGCCTGCAGGACTGGGAGGTTGTGTAAATTAACAGAGCTAGACTTCTGATTACTCAGATCCCACTGTGTCAGCATGCTTCTTCTGAGCTGACTGGCTGATTATGAAGGGTCATAAATTGATTCAATGAGAATCAAAATAAAACATCTTGGGAGTAGCTGTAAAGAGGTTAATGTCTTGAGGAGAGAGATGAATAGAAAGGCAAAGATGTAAAAACAGGTAACAATGACTTTCCTCTGTTTTTATGCTGCTTCCCCTTCATGTCTGCTACTGTTTTTCTTTCCCTTTTATTATTTTGGCATTTTTATATTTAAAAGTGTCATTTAATGCAAAGGGCTCTGGTTCAAAAGGGCCTGCATAAAAGGAGCTTTCAGAGGTGGATGTGACATTTCCTCACTGCAGGGTAAATTATATACATCTTACCTAAGCATGCACACATAAGAAAAAGCAGAACTGATGTGGTGCAGCAGGAAAGCACTCGCGTGCATCTTATGGACTTTCATAATTGATGGAAGTTAAACAAAAAACATGGCCAAGCGAGCACGAAAAAACGCACACACATGTAAATTTACTGTATTCATTTTTATTTCATGCTGCTATGGATGCACGGTGCATGCTGCAGGCAAACACGCACACGAACAGCCGTGCAGTAATGGTGCTGACCTGGTGTTATCAGAGTCAATGGTGTGAAATAGCTTCTCCAGCTCCTCTTCATTCAGCGTGCCATCTGAGAAGAATGCTTGGAACTCATCCAGAGACAGCTTCCCGTCATCTGCAGGAAGTACGGCACCATCAAAGGTATGAGGACATTTATTTGTAATTGCAAAAACAGTGTTAAATAATATTAAGAGGACGTGTCTGATTAAAGAAGCATATAAACTGCAGCCTGTCTGCTGCTTCTAAAGAGGATGGAAGGAGATAAAGTGAAATTACAGGTCATTACTGCAACCTGCTACAGCTCTTAACTACAATACTGCATAATAATACCTTCATCCCACCGGATCTCTTTTATAACCAACATTTGTTCCCGATGGCATCTGGAGAGTTTAAATAGTTCCAAGTTATACGGATTAAATTTTAGTGACATTGTTTTTTTTGTCCTGGGTTTGACATGTTGCAGCACTGGGGATGACGGGGGTTAGCCAGTCGCTTGACCGAGAGGATGCTTTGGTCCAGAGTGAAAAATCCCAGCTTATTACCCTGAGGTTAATTTGTCCTGATTAAGTGGATCCTGGGGCATTTTTCTTTAGTGCATTGAAGTGAATAGGGTTTTCCTTTTTATATAAATCTGCACCACCGTGAAATATAAATATCATCCCCCAGTGTCTTAGCATGACATTTAACTTTTGATTGTTTTCAGTCTTGCCGTTACTCTTATTCATAAAGCAGAGCCCAAAAACCACCATCTGTAAATTCTGACTCCGAGCTTATCTCTGTGACAATAAGCTGAAGCTGGTGGAGATGGTTTTTGTTCAGCTGATAACCATCTCCAAAATCAAACCACTGTTCTCCTCTGCTGACCTGGAGATAGTCATTCAGTGGTTTTTTTCAGTACTTCAGCCCCAGTCAAACTCTTCATCAGAACTTTAACTTGTACTCAAAACAGTCAAAAACAGTCCTGTGTCTGCCATTTGAAAAATGAAATCACTGCTTGATAATTACTCTGATACTGTTAACCCAACAGTATCAGCTACCTGTGAATCAGCAGCAGTTTAATACCAGTTTGCTTTGCCGCACTGACGTCCACGTTCATACATTCTTGGCATGATGACTGCCTTCAGTCCTTTCCCGAGCTGCTGTAAAATCAATCCAGCATGCACTCCAGTCTGCTAAAAACCTTCAGATGAATCCTTGCTGTCTGTCTGTGTTGCACTTTGGTAAGCACACAATGGCGATTATGTTTCAAAACCCCAAGGCCTTTTGGGGCTGCACTGATAACCAAAGCACTCAACAGTACTGGATTTCTAGCCTTCTTATATAACATCCAATAAAACAAAGTCTAGAAGAAAAAATATGGATAACTCCTGGTCTTTGTAATATTCTGACTAGATATAATATTGAAGGATTTAATTTTCTATCCACAAAAAGTGGCACAGTTTTGTAACCATTTATCCCCAGGTAAGCCTATAGCATCGATTGTTAGCAAAAGAAATAGCTTCATATTCAGTTTTGCAAAGATTTGTTAAAAAAATTGCTAAGGATGCTCAAGATTTCTGAATTTTCAATGAATCCATCCATTTATCCATCCATCCTCTGTCCCAAGGCATCCTCCTGGTTGCACAATTACTTATGAGGCATCCATTTCTGCCACTTTTATCCCCACCACTTGGTATTATTAGCATGTAATCTACTGTTTGTACAGTAGATTAGATGCTACTGTACAAACAAGAATAGCATAAAAAGCAACGGACAGCTACAGTCATCAAAAACTTCTGTGGGAACGTTTCAAAAATGAAATAAAACTTTGATCCAGCGCAACTTAGTAAAATTAGCTGTAAGCATTGTTTCAACCAGCAGTTTAAATTTGTTTTAGTTAGTAGGGAGTGGTTATTCATGGCATTGGCTCTATCCTGTCTTTGCTTGCTAGTCCTGTATTCCTGACTGTCTCACCACATGATGCATAGCTATATCAAATATTAATTCCCTTGCCCTCTAAGTGTGTTTGTCCTTGAGTGTGGCTGACTGGATACAGCAGGTTGAGCCATGGGGACCACTGCGGAGTACTGAGAAAGCTCAGGGACAAGAGGACTGCAGCCTTATAAAGGCTTGAATTCAAATGTGCTGCTCTTGGCTCTTAAGTCTGCCTCATAATTCCCCTTTGCTATTTCTCAGTTTCATGATTAGGGAAGTATGTGTTTATGAATTTCTTATTTTAAATCAAGATGCATCTATTTTTTATTCCCTACTTCATTCTTCTGCCGCTAGTTTTTGTTTGGTTTCTTTTTTGGCTCTCTTCCACTCTGGCACAGTCAGTTGCACTCTCTGTTAGTCTGTTTTGAGAACCATATGCAGTCTTTTTTTCTGAGTGGTGGTCAAAACTCGAGCCTGTTTCAAACTGTCAAAAAACTTGCAGGAACTCTGCAGCCACTTACACTCTTTCTGGCCCATCTCATGCCTTCTTATGCTTTTCTCCCCATTGAGTGTCTCCATATCTTTCAGCCTTCTTTTTTTCCAGATCCTTGTTAGAGTAACAAAGTAGCCGTTGCCTCTCAGATGTTCTTCCATGTCGATTTCTGCTGCACAAAATGATTGTGACTCAGAAACGCCTTCACAAATAGCCTTCTTTTGGTGACGCTTGGCATAACCTTTCCATGACAGAAGGCGTGTTTGTTTGAGGCGAACTTCTAAAATGCCACTTCTTGTGTTCATAGTCCCACTCTCCCTGTCCACCAGGGCTCAACTGTGAATTTAGACTCTGTGGTCATGACTATTTCTAACCTGGCCTTCTCTGGTGCAGCAGTGAAGAAGCACAGAAAGCACTGGTGTTTAATTCAGCAGTGACCCAATTTACAGCCAGCTAGCCCACTTAGGAATTCTCCAGTAACACACCGCTCAAGCAAAGCAGATAGTGTGCTAACCCTATTTTCAAAAGCATGAAATACTCCCAAATTACACAGCTAACAAAAAAGCCTACAGCTTCTCTGATTCCTGGCTTATACTGTACCACTGTCAAAGACTCAGATGTGCCTTTTTTGTGTGTTTCACAATAATCTCTCACACATGTAACCACTTCCTTGGTATCCGTTGAGAGTTTAATTTTTTGTATTCCACTAACAGGAAAGTCAAGCACCACAATCAGCTGCTAAACAGCATCCATGGATCATTTTAGCTGACTCTTGATGCTGCAGTTCACCCAGCAAACCCCACTATAAATAATGTACAACAACCCTGACATCCACTCGCCTCCAAACCAAGGCAGTCAGCAGCAGACGGATTGATGCAACAGCCAACAGCATTCTGTCTCAACTGCAGATTGGCACAATTTGATGAAATTGCCCATATTTTACGTCCCTAAAATGAACAGAGAGAAATTATCCTGATGCAAAGGAAATTACCCAGACTCAGAAAAGTATTCTAAAACAGCAGGGAGGAGATAAGGTAAAGGCTAGACATCACTGCGAAACCTTGAGTAATTCTTGGACACACACACACACACACACACACAAACAAACAAACACACAGTGTGAATGTGCTCTTAAAACTCCCTCAAGACATTTACTTTTATTACAGGGAGAGAAAGGCCAGAAAAATAAATGTCTGTCATCTTTATAGAGTTCTTAAAGTGCATGAGCTGCAAAATACAGTTCGTTAGTTTTCTGTATAGCTTGAAGTTTTCCTTTTTTCTTTAGCTTTTATTAGGTCAGTTACATCACTCATTTACATTTTGCTGGAAAATGAGAAATAGATCCTGTGATTCACTGAAGCATGTGCAAGCACACATGGAAATACAGTATGTAGTATAATTTGAAAGTTGATATTTTTGAATGACCACCTTAATTCTTAAACATCTTTAATTTACTTTGTTCTCCAGTACTGCTTCAATAATTTGCAAACTGGTCTCTGGGGTGGCCAATCCATGACTGATGGTGTTCTACTGTTTGTTTCTTTATATCCAGGTATTCCTTTTCTGCATTGCTGTGTTTGAGATCATTGACACACTGAAAAATTAAGCATCAGATCCTTTCCAGATGGCACTGTATGGTGGATTAAAGTCAGATAATATTGCCTTCATAATAATGAAATCCATCTGTTTTCGGATAATAGTAACAAAGATTTTTTTAAAAAAAAGAAAAATTACAGTTTTTCTTCTTCTTAGATGCCTTTTTATGCTTTAGTGGCTAAACAAACAAACAAGGATTGGACTGTAAGTGAGTGAAAAAGCCAACATCCAAAGGAAAAGTTTGGAGTGGCTTCAGAAAGCAAACAGTGGTCTTATTGGATAAGACCACTTTTAAAAGAATACAAGAAATTCTGGCTCCTTGGAAGCAAAATACAAAGAAATGACGGGTAGCTCAAGACCTTTATCCACTTTATGTCCTTTCCTATCTCGGAATTTCATATTCTCAGAAAGATTTTTCCACTACTGGAACAAACTTACTCAAGTATTCCCCGTTGGTCAACATTTGGATAGGGAGGACATAATTTATTGGGACATTCAAGACCATTACTGGAGGATGTTTCTTTCAGGTTCTCATAAATCTATAACATTTGGTGACATCATATTTACTTTTGTAGAACACCCACCAGGATAAACTAGCTTGCCTTTATAGTCCAAGAACGTTCCCGGTCATTGTGGTGTCATCATCTTTCTGGATGTTTCAGCAACAATTTGAAGATAGGTCTTACAAGATATCTTGGCTGAAGACTCAAAAACCTTGCCATATAATAACAATGCAAATTTTAAGAGACTTTAAAGTGAATGTTTCATTTTGGTTGTTTTATGGTCATGTTGCAATCCTGCGTAGATAACTTCCGGGATGGACGGGTCCTAAGATCTCATTATTCAAGCTGCACAGACTTGTGTTTGGGAGTGAAATTTTGATATGTTAATTAAGTACCAAGGTCCTGTACATTAGCAATACAGGATGTTGTGTTAGTGCAAAATTAATTTAAAAAGGCTTCAAACTGCATTCAAAAAACACTCAAGGGAATAGGGCAAAAATTGTCTAAGCTGCAGTGGGTGGTTTTGTAGGTGGACCCAACTTTCCCTGGGAAGTGTGTGATAGTATACACAAACAAATGTAAATGAGGAAAACAGTGCCTAGTGTAGAAATACTGCAAGTCCAGCACCAATATAAAATACACATCAACACACAAGTTTCTTGGGGGAAATTAAAGAATGAACGCACTAATTGGCAAAAGGCCTTAAACATAGCTGAAGACTAGCCAGAGCAAACTTAATTCTTGGAGCAAATTCACAGCAATAACACAGCACTTAGAATCATAGCTTTCGAATAAAATCAGATGCTCATCTACAGATTAATAGTTATAAAATATTTTGTCTGAAAATTGTTTCACACACACAGAAACATGATGTTTAAAATCCCAATATCATATTTTAAATCCAGACAATCATTTTTAGGTGTAGATTTTGAACTGGGCATATTCTCCTCATGGCTCTCACAGTATTTGCTATAAACTGAAGTGATCTTCATAACCATTAACAGTTGTACTAATGGTCATGGCCAAATTAAAGGTAATTTGTACACAACATTAAATACAATCAACAATCAACAGCAAATAATGAAGACATACGAGAGAGTGAGGAGAAACAGAAGTGCAGTTATTGATTGCAATGACCACAAGCAGTGCTCTGATTGTTTTTTCCCCTAACCTTCAAATTCACTTTCTCTGTCTCAGAGTAGTATTTCGGCACAGAGTGCATCTTGTACAGGTGGAAGGAACAAACAGGGGAAAAGCTCTGATGAAGTAAAGCAAAGTGAGCTATTTGTAGTTCGATGGAAAATATGTCTTCAGTAGGATTTGTTAGAAACACATCCATTAACACCCAAAACTAAATGCACGACAAATATGGAGTAACGCTGAGTAAATGTTAATCATTTTTAACTAACTTATCGCTCTCCAGTAAATTAACATCAAAAGATGTTCATAACTTTTAAGCATAATCACTGCTTCAGATCACTTTAAATGTTAAATAATAAGTGTGATCTCTGAAAAGAGATGACTCACGTACCTGAATGACTAAAGGCCGACATCAATTACAGTGAAGACATTGTAATAATGCACATGCTGCTAAAGCTCCTTTTCCCCACTTGCCTGTACTGATGAAGGATATACAGGCAGATATCTGCATATAAGTCAAACTGTTAAACACCACAGTCTGTGAGGCGACAGAGGTTTGTCTAACCCTCTCTGGTGAGTAATATCAGGTCACCCCAGTGGACTGTGTTATCTCCTTTGCTGTTCACCTTCTACACTTCAGAGTCCAAGTCCAACTCATCCTGTCATCGGCCGACATTCTCAGAGGAGATTGTGAGCTGTGTCGGGAGGGTTGGCTCTTAGAGGACTACTGGTGCCTGCTTCTTTTTGAAGTGGTGTACAAGAAGCTACACCTGAATTTGGCGAAGACAGAGGAGATCAAGGTAGACTTGAGAATCAAGAAGGATGCCTTAGTCAGCAGGTCAGCATCAGTGGGACTGACTTAAAGATTATTAAATCATAAGTATCTGGGGATTGATCTGAAGGCAAAGACTTAATCAACACCAGTACAAGGGCCTAAGCCAGAAACATTATAAAACACACACATAAAGTACAAAAAGAATCCTGAATAAAAAACTATCAGAGTAGTTCACAACAGAAAAGATGGTAGCTTCCAGAGATAAGAGGAAATTCACGTTTCTTAATTGATGAATGGCGACAAGATCCAATGCAAGATGAATGAGAATAATTTGGAATTCTGTGTGTAATGAAATCCTAATTTAGCAGATTCCAAGAATGAAAATATGGAATCAGGTCCTTTTAAAGTTTTTATTGTTACTGTTGTTTTGCGCAAGAAGGAAAATTAGCCCATTTTAAAAATGTTATAGGTTTATTTATTCGAGGTAACATACAACCGAGAATATTTATTAAAAGAGAAGACATGGGGTACTATGACACGAGGAATAAAGCACATGTATTCGTAAGTTTGTCTGTTTCGAGCAGAGTCCAGATACACACCTATCAGCATATTCAACACCACCACTCTGTGCAGGTTGACTGTATTCGTCATGCTTCCTTGGGTAAATTATCCTCCCATTTGCTTTGCTCCATTCTGGTTGTTATTCGCACAAACACAACGACCTGTACTGCTTATATAACACTTAAATTATGGAAATCTCTCTCACACACACTCTCGCACACACCATTGACAGTTTAAGGGTCAAAATCAGAATGAGGACACAAGTAGAGAACTTGCTTGTGTTTTCTCAGTATTTTCTGTTATATTTGTTTGGATGTTTTCAGTGTGACTCAGACCTATGTAAGGAGCTAAATGCAAATTCATCCACTTTTACTGACTATTGTTAAATAATTTGCTAAATAATTTTGAATCTCAAATCTGTTTGTCAGTGGCTATATAATGGGAATACTCAGCACTCCACATTTGTGATGTGACGCAGACTGAATGAAACCTGCGTTCATTTATTATAATGCCGGTGGGGCGTTACTGTGGTCCTGATGAGGGCACATAAACAGGCTGGCATTTAGAAACCACTTCTTTCATCAAACTTCTTCATTTTGAAAATACAACAATGGAAACCATGCAACTAAAGCTCTCTTTGTTCAGCCAAACGTGGAGAAATGCAAATCTACATAACATCCAGAGCCACAAATTATAGGTGGTGAAAATGTCACCTGTGAAAGCTGTCATTTCCAGGCTGTCTCTCAGTAGTGCAATCACTCAAGATTAAATCACAATTTGTTTCACCTTTATAAACAAAGCACTGAACTCTTATTAGAAGAATGATCAATTTGATTTGATCGCAGACCAACCAACAAGAATTAAAAGTCTTGATAAAACTGCAACTGTCATTGCTGATTCTGATCACTTTGTTTACTTTTATATTTTAGAGCCTGGATGAATGTTTATTGATGGGGGGCATGAATTACACGAATCAGTAACTACATAGATAAAGCAAAGAATAACAAAAACAACAAATCTGAACACAGCTTAAATTTCCCAAAAGGTTAATTCCAAGTTACTCTTCAGTCAGTCCCCAGACTGAAGAAGTCACTTGCATGAGTGAGTTAATGTTCCTCCCACTGAAAACGTTATGTCCAGATGAACAGAGACAACTTTTTCCGTACCTGGATGGCTCCTGTGTGGAGTTTTCATGTTCTCCCTAGATCTGTGTGGGTTTTCCGATCACAGTCCAAACTTTTGATTCCTGTTCATGTTGCAGATGCAATAAAGTAGTGGGTAACATAGAGCTTTCAGCTCAGCAGATATGTGCAGTTTCTCACAAAATGTGTCTGCTAGCTAAATAGTATATCTGCTGTATTACCCAGGGAGAGGAAAAACACTTTAATGTATAATACTCTCAGAGATGGAAAAAAATGTAAGATACACAGGACAGGAGTGGGAGATTATAAACATTTTACTGGGTAAGTACTGATCAGCAAGTGAAATTTGACAAATTGGAAATTTAAATCTTACATATCATGTCCTTGTTTATTTGAGTATTTTTTAATGACATATTGGATCTATAAACGATTTCTGAAATTCTGTTTTTGTAAAACAAATTGTTCAAAGGTTGCATGAAAATATTAGCCAGTTTAGTGCAGTTAGTTTAGAACACTGTGGACAGGTTGACAGCATTGCTCTGTGTTGGACGGGTGCAGAGTGTGTGGTGTTCATGGTCAATGTTAGGCTACGTCTAAGGTAGCAGAACAATTTCAATATAACGTGAAGAAGGTGATAAGAGTCACGCACTGAATAATGCTTTTCACACTAACTTTAAGTGCCTAGGGGTTAGAAAGCAGCTGTGATAGCTCGTGTTAGCATCCGCTTATATATCTCACTGAATTCAGCTCACTACCGACACATATGAGCTGATCGCAGCCTGCACAGCAAAAAAAATTAAATATACTAAGGCTCAAAAAATAAATTATCATGTGCCTTATTTCCAGGTGATTCTTCTGTACCACTACACCTGATCATAGGGTTCCCCAGACTGCCAAATCCCACTTTAATCCCTGGTTAATTGGTGACTATAAATCGGATGTGATAGATAAAGATCTTAGAGTGCTTAGAAACCAGTGGTTGGTAAATGTTTCAAGCGTTTTGAGTGCTGAGTAAAGTAGAAAAGCAAGATACAAATGCCAGTCCATTAATGTGACTTATTATTGAATTACTATGACTATTGTTCAGCTTGCTATAGTTGTCCTGACATATATAATACTTGCTACAGGGGAAATTTTGTCACTTCTAAGCAGCGTTATTGAGAGCTATGTAGTATTCTGTTTGTTAAGCCTTGAAATGTATGAATCTGTTACTCAAAGTGGACATCCCTCAGTCTCATCGTGACTGACTGCCTGTAACACGTGCTTGTGTTCAGATCTCAGATTCCTTTGTTCAGTCAGAAATGCTTAGAGGGCTGACAGATGGTTTTAAAGGCAGTAAGAAAAAGAAAGTTGCAGACAGAAAAGAGAAGTGATAAGAGGATGACCAATTACATCACAAAGTAGGTGTCAGAAAGGATCAGATGCAGCCACTTCTACAAAAAAAAGAAATACATGTGTGTGTGTTTGTGTGTGTGAGGGGCAACATACACTTCTTCGGAGTGGGGCAGCTTCACTGGTTTGGCTACAGAAACCGAGATCAAGTATGCAACTCAGGTTAAAGTTCATTCTTTAATGAGTGCGTCACAGTAACCAACACAGTAACACTAATACAGACCTGAGCTTTTTTTATGTGCTTTTAATTTAGAGCTATTTTTGCCATCCAGCTACTACGGCAGATCCCTTGGAATCTTGGCTTCAACCCCCCCAAAATACAAAAAAACTTCCCCCTGTCTTCTGCTCTCACTGAGAGAGAGGAACTAATCTTTTATTACTCTGGAGTAATAAAAGCTTTTTTGCATCAGCAAGTGGAGCCTGTGTTTGAATAGCGCCATGGGAGGCCGTGTCTTCTGGACCGCCAGAACAGAACCAGAAAGGGTTGAGGGTGAACATTCTTGGGCAAAGGAGTTGGGATTTAATACACGAGATATTCACTGCCACAGACGTCGAGTGCTTGCTCGTGTTAGAAAGAAAGAGGACGGAATAAAAGGGGAGAGTGAGGGGACGGTCAGAGCGGTGGACCTACTGCGTTAACTGCTCTCTCTTTTCATAGTGTAGAATAAAGAGAAGCAATTAGCACTTCCTTCTTCCTGCTGGGCTCCACATCCTGCACACAGCAGCAACATACTGAGGAGGAAGAGAAAATGAACATGCCTTCACCGCTCTTCCCTTCAGAGACACACACATACATCCACTCTGCTCATCTCTTTCCTTTAATTTAATTGTGTTATTTTACAGAAGACAGTTGGTCTTGCTTTCCTCTCCGCAGTCTCTCTTTCCTCTACTCTTCTTGCTGTTTATCATTATTTTTAGGGAGCTGTATGATGGGTTGTCATAGCAACAAGAAGAGGGGGAATTGACCCTCCTTTCAGGATATCACCATCGCCTTCTCTCCCTGTATGCCATTAACACACACACACACTTCCCCCACCTTCATTTCTTTCTTATCTTCCTCTCCTGCTCTGAACACAGGCTCCTCTTTATTTAACCATTTCTTATCCCCTCTCGCTGTCTTCATCCAGTATCATCTTCTTTGCCAGGGAAAGTTAGATTTCTATGAGCTGGTATTTCCTGCACATTTCCATTATGTAGAGAAAAGTGTGTCTGGGGTGGGAGTGTGTGTGCATGAGTGTTTGTGTGTGTGTGTGTATGTGTGTGGCTGCCAGTGAGCTGCTTCATCTGATAGATGGGGAACAGGAGTGATTTTCACTGAGCTGTCAGATCTTGTCCTTTCTCCCTATCCATCACTACAGCCCACCTACAACAGACACACACTCTTTCTAATAGTTTGGCAGGACACTTAGCGTTCACTCAAGTTTGTAAAAAAAGTAACAGTGGTGTCTTACTTTCCAATTAGCTTCTCTGCTGAAGTATCCTTTAGCAAAATAACCGGATTAAAGGAGGAAACGCTTATTGACCAGTGTGATTCAGTTGTATCTAATTGGTGGTTGCCATTGAGTGACAGACAACGACTAAATATTTATGATTAATGTTCTGATTAACAGTCAGATCCTGGGTATTACCTGAATATTCTTTTACAAAGTCCGGCCAACCCCGTTCATTTTGGGCCAGAAGAAAACCCTGACACTGGGGAGCATGTCTGCAATATCATTTTAACACTGCTCTGCAAACTGGGTCATCAGCTGCAGACTTACACTGAACACAGTGTGCTAACTGTATCAGCACTCAACCCTATTTGCTCTAATAGTGTCATTTAAAAAAATAGAGGAACACTTCATGCACATTTCTAGTAAAATAAATAAAATGTATATCAGTATTTGTGATCAATTTAACATGAAACAATAAATAATTCGGAATAAGAAAGGAAAATGGTGAGTGCTTTTGAAGCTTGTGGTTGTGAAAAAAGAGAAAAATCTTGCACCCTTCTCTCTCACTCCTTTTTTCGGAGGTCTCACATCTTCAAGGTACTGTATGTGTGCAAAAGCAGACCTGTCAGGGACTATCTCATCCATTATGTGTGATATAGTCCTGAAAGGCTCCTTAGAAATAGCAAAGGAAGTAGCTGTATGGTAGAGATGTTAACCAGAATTAAATTTGCCACATCAGCCAGTTGGTCCTGAAGCATCAAACCACTTCTCCTGCAAAAACTGAACAAGCTCAAACTTGTGCTTAGGCGATTGTTTATATTTTCTCGTACAGCTGAGCCTTTTTCATTTGTGGGATGACTTTGGTGGGTTCTTGCAATTAAAGGAGCAGTCAGTAGTTTTTTTTAGATTATTTAATAAAAAATAAATAAATAAATGGCATTACAGTACTCATAAATAAACTTTGATTGGTGCGTAATTACATCTTCCAGCAATTTAATGCATTCTTATAAATAATTTAAAAATTAATCAGTGGCAGAGATGGGCATCTCTGTTCCACCTAATCACATTTTACATTTGTGGCAGATATGTATGTAGTACGCCAAAGGGAGAGAAGAGAACTTGTAGGCATTTGTGCGATGTGGAGGCAAACTTTAATTCGTTCCTGCACTTTCAGATTCAATATATGACGGATCAAATCTATGTTTGATCATCTAAGAGGGGGTTCCCCTTCATTAAAGAAGCAAAAACTTCAGGATAAAAGGAGTAAATACTGTAACAATAGTCTTTCCCACATGGGACGAGTTGCATGGAAAGAAGGATTTTAAAAGTAACATCAAAGTCACCTCCTTTCTGCTCGACAGACCTAACTACTAACATGCCAAGCATATTCCTATTAAGAAAATCTTTGTCCTACAGTGGCCACCGTATCTACATTTGTGCAGTTCAATTAGAAAGGGTAAAATTTTTTTTAGATGACTGCAATCTGCAATCTAGCAGTGATATTTTCCACACTGTGCTTTCAAAATCTAAGATATGTTAATGTTAATAATGAGACTGAAACATGTTTTGATGTGTTAACAACCTGAGCTCATACAAATCATTAGGCTAACTGTTTATTGGATTTTCATCTCTGCAAGCTAATTTTTTATGACCGCACCGAATGAAAAAAGGTCACAATCACCCTCACAGCTTTCTGATAACTATGGGCAACACATTTGACACTGAAGAGCTCTGATAACTGCTGTGGTTGAAGGCACCCTTCCGAACCTGACAATAATAGGAATACATTTCTACTTAAAGAGAGTCAGGGTAAGACGCTGTAAGATCAGCTATGATCTTTTCATCTGCTTTGTCGGAGCATCTAGTAAGGCCTTCGTGTAAATACTAATCAGTTCAAGCATCACCGTCTCCTCGGTTCTTAATAAAAGAGAGATGTGGGTCATAATTTGTCTTAATGAGAGGGATATAATCCTCTCTGCATCTCTCAGGTGACAGATGATTCCCAGGTGGAAACGATACACTGTCTGAATGAAGAGATGAGTTGCAGCAGATGATCAGTCACTCTTATCTATTTTCTGTCTCAGCGGAGAGTGGAATGACGTGTAATCATCATCAGTCTGCTGGTTGAACATAATGTTATTATTAGATGAGTGTGGCTGCACACAATGGGTGCAACAACGTGGAGACGGCGCTTAGGTGTGTGTGCAGTTCAGGAGTAACCTTGTGTGTTTGGGGGGGGGGGGTCTATCCTAATGATGAGTAATCCTAGGTGATGGCAGATAATAGCAGGATGTCAGTGCACAAATGAAGATGATGCATTCAGATGCCTACCTCCTCTGTAGATCCCACCATCTGAAACCCACTGGCAGCCTCTTCTGCTGCAATCAGCCCTCTGGGGAGGCCTCATTTACACAAATGGTGTTTTATGGTTCCTGTTACAGCCAGATATGCTACTTCACCAGGCAGTAATTGACTACCATTGCCCACAATGGTGCTTTTTTTTAATGCAGTGTGATGGTGTTTAATGACAGATAATAGAATGTCAGTACACTAAACAAGGTCATTTCTGCGCGTCGCATTGGCCCCTTTGTTGTTGCTGTTATCACTCGGCACCCTGTTGCTATGGCAGATTAACGAGCTTTCCAGTAAAGCTATTTATATTGTGTTAATCTATAGACCGATTTGTTCTCATTACAAGCATCAAAGCAGCTTCTTTTATTCAAAATGAAATGCTGGAGCTAGCTACTGTCACCGAATACACAGCATTACTTTGTTTGTGTACTTTTTGAGTCATAGCTCTCCAGTACTACTACAATTGTGCACACAAAAAACCCTCCAACTGACATGAATTTGCAGAAGTAGAGGCTACATGACAACAAAATTGACTTGAGGACTTGGAGACCTTTATGAACATCGCCACTTTAGCTCTTGTGTGCTTAGAAGTGACGATGAGAAGAGTTGTTTATTAATAACGTATCAAATTCAGGCAATCAGTTCAGTTGAATTCAACTCTATTTTTTGAGTTAAATTGAATATAGCACCAAATCGCAACAACAGTCACCCAAATTGCCATGTAAGACTCAAGTTAAACATCAAAATAATGAAATATGGTGTCAAATTATGATAAAATACTTACACTAAAAGAGCCCTTAGCATTGATTTAAAAGAAGAAACTGACACATTGTGCGCGTATATAAAAAAAACAGATAATTGATAGTTTACACAAACTGTAAAATGATATATTTATATGCATATAAACTTGAGTACACGCCACACAACAGCCCATGTTTTTTTTCAGATGATTGCATTAAAAAAGCTCCAAAAAGATTACATGAAAATCTGTCACCCATAGCTGCCAGACCATGCTGAAACAACACGGTGCAGGAACGCTGTGGGACAAGTACAAAACAAAATAAAGGAACCGCTTCCATCAATCCAACTATGTAGGTGGAGTCGTTTTATTGCCAACTAAGGCATTCCAGAGCCAAACACTACAACTTAGACCAAGAGACGTTCAACATCAAACATAGCGGAACAATGTTAAAAGAGCTCCAACCACAACAGCAGGCCTCCTCATTACTGGGCACAGTTGTCAGCTCAACAGACTAAATTCAGGTTACAGTCAGAGGGAGACATTTCAAACAGATGTTTGGGGCCACAGAGGAAGATCCACAACTGTTGTGATTATACCTGAGGGAATGGGACAGCAGTTTAGATAAACACACTCAAATGACTAGTACCTGTCATCATGGCCTCCTTTGAGTCATAATTAACAGAGTTGTATATCTGAAAGGCAGATAACAGAGCAGCCGAAGAGTGGAGAGTTAAGAATGGAGGGAAGCGCCACTGAACGTGAACAAAAAACAGGGGAAAAGTAAAGAGGAGTTAGAGCGAAAGACTTGGAGTGGTGGAGCAATCATAAAACCTCCTATAGTGTAGGCTGTCCTATCCCTCTGTTCTACACATCCATCTTTTCCTTTTCCCTTTTTTCTGTCACCAACTTTTCACACTCTCCTCTCTCTTAGAGCCCTTTTTTGAATTTTACATGAAAAGACAATATTTCAGT
Organism: Haplochromis burtoni; assembly: GCF_018398535.1. Taxonomy (NCBI): domain Eukaryota; kingdom Metazoa; phylum Chordata; class Actinopteri; order Cichliformes; family Cichlidae; genus Haplochromis; species Haplochromis burtoni. The sequence goes on along the minus strand of NW_024582549.1, from coordinate 421,784 downwards.
TTTACTTCAACAGTCCCTTACACCACACACCACTGTTTCTCTTGCTCACCGAAGGTGCCATCTTCATAAAAGAGAGGATAAGAGAAAAAAGTGGAAGGAAAAGAGACGTCATTTTCAGTCAGCGAGGGTTTCCGATCGGCTAAAGGAGGATGCGAGGCTTCTAGGCAGACGGTTAACAAGGCACGTATTCGCATCAATAGTGTTAACGACACTAAAGCTACTCTGTGAGATTTTTTTGAAGCATACCAAAGCCTGGCAAACAGATTTAGGGGTGCAAAGTGTTAATCAGAAGAAGAAGAATTAAACTTTCACTCAAAAATATAGAAAAGCAACTCAGACTGGAAACGGAAGCTCTGCGAGGCATTTCAGGCTTTAGTAGAGGGACAGATTTAGATCACACCACATGGCAGAAAATCTTCAGCATGTTCATCTGACCCTTTTAATTCTAAATACCACTTTCTTCCGTAGAATAAGAGCATATATAATTGCTTCTGTTGCCAGTGGGTCATTTGATAAATCGTCACTTAATGCAGCGCACAGGGTTCAGCTTTAGTCTTGAGTTTGCAGATCAGCGGCAGAGGATCAAGTGAATGTAGCGTGTTGTGGCAGCTGTATATAAGCTGTCAGCTGAAATGGGATTCATGGCCTTTAACCTGAGTCACTGGAGGCTATCCCAGATTACAATATTTCTGGTTGCAGAAAAATAATAGGCTGGTCTTCACTGCTGACACTCAGAGAGAGACAGCCTTATTCAATCTGGAACTCACATATTCGATATGTGAGGCGACACTGCAAAACCAATGAGCAATTTCTCTCAGACTTAGGTTACTATTGGCCGCAGAACACTTCTGTGGGTGATGTGAAGTGATGTGGGTGTATGTTGGTAAGCAACAGATGTTGTAGTAGATGCCAGCTGTGAGTCGAATACTAAATGCAACTCAACAGTAAATCAGTGAAGTGCGCCGCTAATATGAGAGCAGCTGTGAGTGGAGGGCAGAAGTCTCGCTGCAGGTGTGAAAAGGGGTAAATCAGAAACGATGGTAACAATGAGAGTAAAAAAATAGGCAAACAGCTTTACCAAATACAGACAAATTGCATAGTGTAGGCCAGAGTCATACGGGTGTGTTGGTGAAATAGCTCCATAAACTGCATGCAGATTCTAAAAACTGCAAAGAAGTGCTGCTAAAAGTTTTCAGCCATAACTATAGCATAGTTATGTGACCAAGGCAGCTTTCTATGCTAATCTCAGGCCTATTTCTTGAGTCCACTTTGATACATGGACAAATTGCTTTTCTTTATCTATTTAACCATGTAAAAAAAAAAAACAACTGTTAATGATTTATTAAGCTTTGAATCACACTTGCTTTAGCAGCATACTGTATATAACAAAAATAGATGGACTTCTGTGAGTGTTAAACTAACACATATTTTACACTTTACCAAGTATGCTGCCGTGCTGTATATTGAAGGCAACAGTGAGTGTTGATGTGAGGCGGTTTTTGCTAAGTAACTCTTCTCAGATATAACCTCACTAAACTTTTGGCTTTACTATCGATTGTTGGACAGTAGATCAGCAAACTCATTGCATCTTTTATGAGGCTGGGTGCAAAGGTCATTTGCCCCAAATTTGTGGCCTAAAATGTTTTTCTCTGCCATTAAATCACAAGCAAAAATTACAAAGCAAAACATTCAGTGTCACATGAAACTTTGGAATTTGCTTTATCCATTTAATGCAATTACGAGTCATTCCAAATGGCAATGTAGTGCTTGAGGAACAGATACCAAAACCTAATGTGCATTTCCTTCTAAAAGTCTGTCTGGTAGTTTTTTCATGCAGGGAGGAGGTGGCACGAGCCCTCCTGATATTTAATTGCCCACAAACTCCTAGTCTTTCCCTGGTTAACAGGCATGCATAAGACAAAGAAATCACAGCCTACTGAGTGGAGGTAATTAGCATGAATACATGGGAGGTTGTTGGAAATTCTCCTCATTTTGCAGGACTTATTAAAAACCTACTGGACAAACTGAACAACCACAAAGGTGGTGTTAGATTATTACAATTCATCCCGAGGTGATTGCCAGCTTCATAGAAACAGCAGAGGAAACATCAGGGCATCACCAAAGTCAGGAACCTCTGCACCCTGGTGACATACCCCTACTCCAAGGCCCTGCATGTGTGGGTGGTTGTGAAGGAGCGGGAAGAGGGAGGCAGCTGGAGATGGGGAGGGAAGGAGGCTACCCCCCCCCCTGTCCCCTTCTGGCTGCCTCTGCCTCAATTTTATCCCACAACTTAGACATTCACATTATTCACACTCTCATTACACATACATATAGGATCTTGGGGGTGGGCACAATCACGGAGTCCAAATTACCATCAGGGTGTATACCTCACCCCTGACGTCCTTGCCCACCTCTCAATTTTAAATACACTTAGTCATTGAGGGCTAGCAGGAGGGACTATGCGCTTACCTGCTGCTCCTTGGCAGGTAGCTCCATGCCCTCCTGGGTTTTAATTGCACCTTAGATCACATATGCATCAACACTACAATGAGCGGGTGGAGGGAGGTTTGGAGTCTTCTCCCACCCCCATTCTCTGCGGCCTGCTGGAGCGGGAGGGCTAGTAGGAGGAGTTGGCCGTCCGGCTGCGGTCTGGGGTGTGGGGCCTCCCTGCTGCTGCGGAGTCGGGGTGGTCTGCCTCTCCCCACCGCAGGGAAAAGGGTAACACCACCTGGGTCTGGGTGCAATTCCCCCCTCCAGGGGCAAGGGTACCTAGACCCGGTTTGTAGAGTACGCTTGGGGAGTGTGATTGTGTGTACAGCGTCTCTTTATGTCTATCTCCACGTTGGTTGAGTGTGGAGTGAGTGCACATGAGAGCATGAGGGTGGGAATGGATGTTTGTGTCTGTGTGTGCCTGTATGTCTGTGTCTATATGTCAGGTTGGGTATCAGACGCCACCTCTCTGGGGACACCTCAGGCCCTCCAAGGTTTGGAGGCCTATCTCCACCCACCACCACTTCCCCTGCCGGTGGCGGACTCCCTCAGGTGTCGGTGTGCTGGTGGTTCTTTGTGTCTGGGGGTGGGCGTCCGGGTACACACCGGCTCACTCCTTGGCGGCCGCTTGTCGGGGCCTGGGGCCTGGGGCTCGCTCGGGCCCCCTTTGGAGGTGGGGTGCCCCCGGCCTCTCGGCCTGGGGCTCGGTCACTCAGGCACAGCTGGGGGCCGGCGGAGCTCACGGGCGCGTCACTGCAACTCCCCCTGGCTTCTGCTCCGCGGCTGCTGGGCGAGCCCTCATCTGGGACTCTCCTCAGCTCTTACTGGAACAGTGGCGCGGCTGCCCCTCTGTTGGTCTTCCATGGTCTCTTGTGTTCTGGGGGCCTCTGGATGTCTGGAGTTTTGATCTCCTCCATACCCGCTTCACACCCTGGAGGACGGGGCTGTGGCCCCCCCACACTCCCTAGCAGATCATTACATGGAGAAACCTTTGGAATGCAAGCATGCTGATCCACACAGGTATGCACACAGGTGTACACATGGGTATTCACAGACGCGGACTAAAGCTTTCTTGGCTGCTGCCTCAAAGCACACTGTGCGCTGTCTATCTTGCGTGCTGCACAATATCGTTTATTATTTAGTAACTATTGATATCTATGACTAGCTAGTTTATTGTGATGGTGCTTTGTTTTCTTCTATTATTATGTTGCTCTTTGTTGTTTGCTGTCTCCTCTGTTTGTTTTTTTTGTTTTTTTTCTCCATACAGGTGACCCAGGGTGTTTTTTTTCTCCCCCCCCTTCTCACCGTCTCTTCTCCCCTTTGGTTTTCTTTCTTTCTCTCCCCCTCTTTCTCTCATTCATTCCCCCTGTCCTATTTATTAAAAAAAAAAAAAAAAATGACAAAGGATGAACTGAAGCTCTGCCATCACGTAATGTCGCATACTGCTGTTTCTGATGTCATTTATTAAAAAAAAACAAAAACAAAAAAAAAACAAAGTCAGGAACCTCAATATTTTGCAGTGTTAACTATTTAAGTCAAAGTGACAAACTGAGTAACAGCTCTCAGAAAAGAGCATTTCTTCACTATGCTCAGCGTGTCCTCAGGTGGCAGGCGACACCTGAGTGAGAATTAGAAACTGAAGGCCAGCAGCTGCAGAGGAATGTCTTGGGGGAAGACGGGGAGAGAGGGGTGTTAACTTTGGTGTCATAGCAACAGCAGACCATAAAGCCGCTTGGGAAGAGAATAGAGGGATGCTGTAACCAGGGGCAACTGAGTGCTAACTAGGGTTGCTGTATCCTCGATGTAAGCAGAGGTACACCACTTGCTGGGTGCTGTCACAAGGCTCTCATTAGTTAGCTGCTGTATTTCCATGTAAATGCATATGCACTATTTGCTTTTTCACTTGTGATAAACATACAGAAATGTTTATTGATCTTTAAGTTTAGTTCACAACAACTCTACAGATTGACCCACTGCACTTATTACCAGAGGTGTGGACTCGAGTCACATGACTTGGACTCGAGTCAGACTCGAGTCATTAATTTTATGACTTTAGACTTGA